>NC_090062.1:1851312-2151312 GCF_038355195.1 Osmerus mordax
TGGGAGAACTTGTCCTGGAGCAGAGCGGGATGATGGTATTGAAGGCAGAGCTGAAGTCCACAAACAGGATCCTGGCATAGGATGCTGGGGAGTCCAGGTGTTGTAGGGTGAAGTGGAGGGGCATGTTGACTGCATCGTCCACAGACCTGTTGGCTCTGTAGGCAAACTGCAGGGGGTCCAGTAGAGGGTCTGTGATGGATTTAAGGTGTGCCAGCACCAAGCGCTCGAAAGATTTCATTACCACAGAGGTCAGGGCGACGGATCTGTAGTCATTATGTCCTGTTGGCCTTGGCTTTTTGGGAACAGGGATGATGGTGGAGGACTTGAGACAGGCTGGCAGATGGCATGTCGTGAGGTGTTAAAGATGTAGGTAAACACCGGAGACAGCTGGTCAGCGCAGTGCAAAAAATTATATCCTGAGAAAAGTGGATTTTGAGGGGTATAGCTCCATAGACCTCCATTCATTCTGCACTCGACCGTTAGTGCCCTCATGTAAGTAGAGTGGAACTGCAACCTGTTCAGGACCCGGAAGTTTCCCCAAGAGTGGCAGTTCTCCCCATAGATATATATAAAGACTAGATGTCTTACGGCGGAGTCTAGAACGTCGTTATGAGAGATGTCGTTATGCCACTGCATACTTATAAATAATTATGTTTTTTGTTTTTAAGAATAGAAGTATGCAGTGGCATAACGACATCTCTGACGTTGATAACAAACCAAACCGTTTCAAAATCGGTTGAAAATTGAGCAAGTTATGGTCATTTAAAAAGTACATGTAGCACCAACACAATGTTATGGGTGAGCGAGTTGACTGTAGCAAGATGGCCGCCAATGTGAGGGCGTTCGACTCCGTTGGCCGTTTCCCTCCCAAATGCAATACAAAAAGGTTAAAGTAAATTTGGCTTTGTGAATATGATATTTCCCTAAAAATATCAAGAAATTAATTAGGTATATTTCTTTCTGTTTCTTACTTTTGTTGTCATGGAAACCAAACAATCTTTCCACAACAAGGAAAAATCAAAGACAAGTTTATCAGAAATGTATTGAGAGAGATCTTTCCAGAAAGTGGTGGTGTAGGGACACTGCCAGAACAGGTGCACCATTGTTTCTGGACATATTTCACAAAAAGAGCAGTTAACACATATGTCAAGCTTAAACCTAAGGAGATGATGCTTAGCAGGATAATACCTATGTATGATTTTGAAAGAGACTTCTCTTACTTTATTCGTAAGGAGGTATTTGTAAGGAAGGTTCCATATATTCCCCCAATTCAGGTTGTCAACAAAGTTAGACCAATCGGGAACAACATTAGGGGTGCTGGTGACATCTCTCTGGAACAAAGAGCGAATGTTACGATTATTATTCCTCGTTGTGGTAGCGAAACATATATTACCAACTGAGGTCAACTTAGGCAATCTGGTTTTCCAGTCCCTTTTAAGAGAGTTAAAATACCAGATGGGATGGCATCCATAACAATTGCAAACTCTCTTGGGGTGATTGGAATGCTAAAAGTGTGAAGGAATTCAGAATAATTCAGCAATGATCCATTATCATTTAGTAGTTGGGATACTAGAATTATGTTATTATTGAACCAAGTTTTATAAAATAAAGATTTATCTTTGAACCTAATAAGACGACTATTCCAGATGAAGCACCTATGTGGGGAGAAATGTTTGTAGATTAACGGCCATGCTAAGAGCATCTGTTTGTGGAATTTAGATAAGATTAAGGGAATTTTTTCTATTTTATAATCACACAAAAGTAAATATTCTAGACCACCAACCTTAGAGAAAATATAGTTACGTATGAATTCCATGTAGATGTGGGGTTATTAGAAAATGCTGTATCCAATTTATTTTAAAAGTATTATTAAGGGTTGTAAAATCAAGAAAATTTAGACCACCACGTTCATGTTTGTTGAAAACGAATTCAACCCAAGCGCTCTTTGGTGACGTGGTTGATTACGTTACTGTTGATCATCTGTCCATCATCGTATAAAGCCCGCCCTGACAATTTGATTGATCCGAACAGCTCTTGTTCGGACAACTTCCCGACCAAAATGTTTTGTGGGCGGGGCTAAGTTCGGCTGGCACTCAGGCTAGAGTGATCGCAGACCCTCTGTACAAATGAAATGTAAGAGGGTCTGGTTAGGACCAGGCTAATATTTGTAGGCTAAGAAAATAAAACAGCTGCAAGCTGGCATGAAGTGGGATTCGATCGCACTAGAGCAAAAACACATATGACAATGCGAACTATTCAGGCTCATGGAGAAAAGTAGCTTTCCGTCATGAATTTATCGGCATTCAGGCAACATTTTGTTAGCCTGGTCCTAACCAGACTCTCGTACATTTCATTTGTACAGAGAGTCTGGGCTTGCTCCATTGACAAGTGTTAACTTCCTTGGGGTACTCTGTTGAAGTTTAAAACTATTGGATCTTCCCAGAGCCACTCTGGATCTGCCATAACCAATCGCTAGCGTTCGCCTAAGCCAACTCCTAGCTAGCTGGAAAATCAAACAAACCCCGTGGGGATCAAAGATTGTTCTTGCTCCGGCTTTAACTTCTGGATATTCGGCAGCGTTGCCACAACGGACCGAATGGCTTAGCTCGCATCTTTCTCCGCCGCCATAACGGAACTACAACACAAACTAGAGCACAACATCATCGTCATCGTTCTCAGCCACTCCCTCTGTTCGCTGATTGGACAGGTAGAAAATTAACCGGAGACATCTGACTTGCGTACCTCATGCCCAGACCTAGTACAGAAGCAAAATCAAAAATTGAGCGGAAGTACGTAGGAGGGCAGAGCCAGGCTAACATTTTGTATGGGTTCATCGAAAACAACTGGTTACTGTGGGCACACCGATACCCGAATGTGTAGGCTAATCACGTATTTGGGGTTGTCTTGAGGCAATAACCAAATTTCCCATGATATCACAGCCCCTTATGAAAGTACATCTTACAAATTAATACTTAGATGGTCACTGTGAACCCAGACAATAGGCTACGATCAAAATACCCTTAACCCTAAAGGAAGATTCTTTTTAGCCCCATGGTGGCTTTCCGTCTTTTACACGAACACGGTGCTCGATAAGTCAACTATATTTTGTAAGACTTTGTGGTCAATGTCTATGTTCTGTAGAGCACTTATCCACCCAAGTACCTCTACAAAATCTACAATGTGTGTCAAAATGATATCCCCTGACAAGCCATGCTGATTAATTTGATCTAAGGCCAGCATGCCATCTCTAACACTACTTATGACTTCCATAATCTCTCGAATATAGGTGTCCCTGTCTGCCGTCGATCTTGTGCAGCTGCTTTGGTCTGAAGATAACCACGCCCCTCTCGTTTGCATGTTGGATTGGAAATAGATACAGCACAGAAATAAATGTGGTGTTCGGAAATATGTGGCATTAGAAAATAAAAGTCTCAAAAATAAATAAGTATGCCATTAGGAAATAAAAGTCCCATGAAATAAATAAATGTCGTCTTTACAAAAATGTCATTTTGAAATAGGTAAATTTATTTATTTATTGATGTAGGTAAATGTATTCAGCTATATAATTATATGATTCTATATTTGTATATTTATTGCCATTTTATTTAAGGGTTTATTTCATAGCCATATTTAGGTATTTATGTATTTATTTACCTATTTATTTTAAAATTTGACTAACATGGCATTCCATAGAAATCTGCTTACGCGGGTCTACTTGACTTTTGACAATTTGGGGGACAACCTATGTTGGCACTGACTCTCTTATGATTGGTCGCTTTCAACGAAAGCGTATATTGATTGACAGCTTCCGTTACAAGAAGCATCATGGGCACTGCATTATCTATAATTCCAGGAATCTGTGTGTATTTGTGTGTGTGCCACCAATTGTATCACGGGAACTGTGCACTATCTATAGTTCCAGTAATCTGTATTTGTGTGTTTCACTGACGTTTTAATCACTGACTGCATCACGGACACGTTGCATTAGTTGATCTAAATAAGGACATTGACCAGGTAACAACAAATAGCCTACTTTCTATGTAGGTTTGCTGCAAGATAACAATTTTGATAGTTGCAACAATGACTGATAACTCAGCCAGATAGAAGTCTTTAGCCTAGACTATACCTGTTTTAATTAATTCCAAAATACAAGCCATTATATGACTTTAAAGCACGTGCAGCAGGTTATGAGGATTTGAGAGGGTGAGTGAGGACATAATGGCCTGCTGGAGTAAGTTTGTTTCTCCAACAGGTGGCAGTCTGGATTTTATAAATGACAACAGGGCAATTTCTTTTCATTCTTATATTTTCCTTGAACCTAAAACAACAGTTAGGCTACAGTGCTCATCTGATTTCCCCAATTTCACTTTAATTCAATTGTGTATTTAAGGTTTAATGGTAAAACATTTTTTACAAAGCATAATTCTTTGATTAAAAAAAAGTTTCAGAAATTTGGACAAATACAATAGGCCTAGTAAGTTCTCTATACCCTGATGTGTTTTCATCACCATCATTATCATCATCATCTCAGAAGCATGTTCTTCAGACTATTTACTTTCTCCTTTCCCGTTGTCTAATTCATAACAAATCATCTATGTTCTATAGTATAAAATAGTAAAAACATCTTGTTTTTGCTCCACCTCTACCCCTAACTACCCTTAACTCTGTCGCGCTTTCATTTTGACAGCATTAACTTTGATTGTAGACAAGCCTAAAATCTTAACAAGGAGTATATTAGCCCTCACCACAAACTGTATTCTACCACAATAATGTTTAAAGTAGAACTCTTTATTCTACATGCTCCACAATTCCCACTGTACTTTTCTTTCATTCTTTCCTTCTCGCCTAAGCGGAGGGAAAAGTAGTTCTGACGTGTTGTATTATTTTGATTGAGCTGGTAAACGACTGTGCGACTGCAGTCCAAGACCAAGTTGACAACAGTTTTCTGTGACCTGTCTTATGACTGTTAAGATACAGACGTACTATTCTAGCTCTATAAACCATTTGTATTTTTTTATATCATCGAAGTCTATGTCGTGAACGCTCCTTCTTATACAACTATTGCTACAATACATTCCCTTTCCAGACTCAATTAGGGCTGCCCCATCCCATCCAGCAAAAATGCAAGAGCAATCTAAGAGTTTGTTACCTCTTTGGCCGCAGAAGTTTTAGCTTTTTATATATATTCTATAGGCTGCATATTATTATTATTATTATATCATACGTAGTATATTCGTAGAGATTGAAACTGTTATTATATGGCCATTAATGGTATGGTGTGGTATGACATTGTATTATAGTCTATGTTGTTTTGTATTGTGCTCTACACTTCTATTCTGCATGTAAAACACGATTTCCCACAATATCCATGACTAAGTCTGAATTAGCTAATTGAAATGAAATACATGTGATTAAATCAAAGAGGCACAGATTCAAGTTGGAAATAGTTTACTTCACAATTTCACGGCACGACAGACTTATGCATGTTCCTTTGAAGTATCCTTAAATGGAATGTCATCCCAAGTCTGCGACCACTCCGCGTGGTGGTGTGTTTGCAGGGGACACCGTGTCACTGTTTTCAGCGGAAGGATACAACCCCGAATGTCATCGTTGTGCTGAGGCTTTTGCGAAGCAAAAATGTCTGCCTAAGGGAAACTCGCAAGTGACATATAGAGGATATTTGCGAACTAATATAGCGCAAACCACAATTTTACTGACTTTGAGACGCATTCAAAAGAAAACGAGGCTTCTACTGCCACACCCGATCGCCCTAGTTGGAATTTCTAACGGAAAAAGGTAATATTTATAAGTGAGTTTGCCAGAAGGTTTTGGACTGGGTGAAAGAAGTTGGATTTAACACAGACTGGAGAGTGTATGAGTAAATGATTGACATTTTACGCCAAAAACTGGTAAAGACATTTATCTCAACGTATAGCCTAATTATGTGTTTTAAATATAACGACAAATTATAATTTACAAATTGATTTAGATCTGTAGACCTTCTCTACAGTAAGCATGTGCATATGGCTCCATCAGTCCGCGCACCCATAAAGCAAAGCATGCTCCTAGCATTAGCCTAGTCTATGGTATACAATATAATTAAGTTAATTTGTTACAGATTCTCTTACAGAAGAGTGGAAGTTGTTTTGTTTAAGATATCTGGTAGTCAGTTGAAAACGATGTTGCAAATCTGATAAACTGTGCCATGTTTTCTCAGTGTTCTGCCTGTAATTAGGTGTCATCTCTACACAATCAAATCAACGTTGGGTTGGCGCCTCTTATTCGTGTTCATTTAAGAAGGAAATATTTATTGGCAAGTCATCTGAAAGATGGAAGACAGACAATCAGGCTAATAACGTTTCACTGTAATTAGGCCAATCTAGTGCTTGTTGCTGCACCTTTGCTTTGGTGATTTAGGTGAACTGCAATGTCATGTGTCACTGTTTTGACATAGGCGCCTAAGTCTAGACAGTAATTGAAAATCTTTCACAGGACAATTCTGACGTTCCAGTTTATCTATTTTAGTTCAAAATACAGAACTCGTATGTCCTATCCAAAGCTCTGCAAAGTGTTTTTTCTTTTTAGGTTTAAAGATCGCAAGGATGAATCCTCAGCAGCGGATTGCCGCTATCGGGACAGACAAGGAATTGAGTGACTTACTGGATTTTAGTGCGGTATGATTGTTGTCTATACCACCTACTAGTTTGTATGTGTACTATTGCACCTCCAGTAAGACATATTTAATTAGAAATGTTCATGAAATAGTATGCAGTATTGATCAGTATCTACATTTTTCCTGTTTTTATAGATGTTTTCGCCACCTGTAAACAGTGGGAAAAACCGACCAACCACCCTCGGAAGCAGCCAATTCAGTACGTCAGGTAGGATTTCAAACCATAAACTTACTTAAATTATGACTTCTTATTTGGTTCTGTCATCTTCAAATAGTGTTGGATGTTCGTAGTAAAATAATTCATGTTTACCCAGAATTGAGTTTGCTTAGGGAGGTTCATTTCTAAGAAATAGCCAAGAAAAAGGTGATTTTCAAACCAGTGTAATGTGATCAATTTCCCTCCTCAATGTAATGCCTGTGAGTGTGCACATCTGGTGCCTGAAACATGATACCTCCACCTGGAATGATCATAGATTGACTATTGTTAGTATGGTGGAATAAAGAATGGATAATTTGAGACGTTTTAAATAGTTTTATCAATCCAACTGCTGGCTAGCCTAGACCTAATTTGCTTGTTGCTTGTTTGCTTGTTATTTTAACTGCCGTGTAAAGCAGAACTTAAGCCCTCACACCACAATGTTGTACTCTTGGTGTAATAATAGATATTTGGGTTAGGGTGATTTAGTTTCGATACCTTGTTGGCCACACATGTAGAGCTGTTTCCATTTGACAGTAATTTCCTGGAAACCCAGTATTCTGTAAGGCGAGGGAGGGTTGTTTAGGCAGGTACATGGTGGGTATGTGTTGATAAGTTATGCCAACGTTTCCTGCTTTCCTGTGGATCCTTGCTCAGCTGAAATGCCCCAGGACATTTATTCAGAGAACATCTATTGTCTGATGTGTTTCGAGAGAAAGACAACAATCAAGCATTATGTCTCTTCAATAAATTTTTTCTGTAAAGCAACAAAGCAAAACTTGTCAGTTATCAGGAACATGAAGGACACACTTTTAGCTGAAACAAAGCATCAAGACAAATAAATAAAAAGAGATATTTGTGAACAAACTCTAGATGGTTACGGATGTTTTAGAGCGCTTTGCAACTCAAAACGGAAACATGCTGTGAGGTTTTGACTCTCCATTGATGTGCAATGCTTATAATCCTAGTGAATATGATGCTAACCAAGTCATTGAAATAATCTGTGTGACATTCATGATGGTTTATTGGAAATTTCTTAAGCATGTATTAGGAGCTATGCAGAACTATTAATGCTTTATAATGTTCTTACGATAAAGCTATACAGACAATATCATTTTGACAATAGGCAATTCTTCAAATGGACTTTTCATCACACAGTCACAATGTATTCATATCATATTGTATCACATGTAGGGTTGTATGTAACTGAAATACTAGATCATAACCCATGACCAAATTATCTCCCTATCCAGATATGAATCCCACCAGCACTCTTACCAGCAATGATCATTGTAAAACTTAAATCAAAAACGTTATAAAAAGCTTATTTCAGGAATTTGTTAAATTAAAGAAGGGATTTGCACTGAATAACCTTTTCTGAAGGCTTTATAATTTAATATAGCATGGAATTCATGGACATCATGTGACTATCCACATTTAAGCCTGATGTGTTGAGCATGCACTCTGTAGCTTCCAGAATAGACCAGTATCAGCATGGGGCTTTCTCTTTGGAATAGAAGAGAAATTGAGATGTTTATGAGACAGTGTTTTCACTGTCTGTTTCTGATGTATTTTGCAAATGAGAAATGAAAAGTAGTAATTTGGTCATGTCCTCTCCTATGTCATTAACCAGAAGACATTAATGGGGTGCTTTTGTTTACGATGTCCTGCAGGATTATGTTAAATGCCACCTTAACCACACTTCACAAAACATATTTTTCTTCCTTTTTTTGACACGCATTTAACCACAGCATACAACACTAATGTGTACACACTAGTGCTTTTCTAGCTCACATTAAGACCTCTGGCTCTTCTTCTCAGGTACATAACTACCCTCAGAGCCCACCATTGCACTTTTATATTTGGAGAGCTATATTAGGAGTTGTCAGATCATGGTTTGCCCTCTCTGTCCCACTTACTTTAGTCTGGTTATACTTGTACACCAAGAATGATGTTATTTTTTAATAATTATGTTCTTGTAGTACTTTCTGCTCTAAGATGAAGATGATATCATATTTTGTTCATAGTTCATACAAAATTGTAATCTTTTTAATGATGTTTGGATCCTTGGTTTATTATGGTATACACAGTATGTCTAAAGCCATTTTAACAATCCAAGAAAGTTGGTATTTTCTAGCATTTGCATATTAGGCCCACAGTCAAAGAATTGGGTTATTTTGGAACTATTCAGTTATGTTTGAATGGACCTAACCCACCACAAGCTACTTTCCACCGTATTATTTACATATGTCAGGTTCTGTTATGTCATGAATTGGCATTCACAATGCTAGGGGTGGATACAAGGAGTTGATTTCAGACTAGAAAAATAGAGAAATAGTCCCTTTGGTGCTATAGACTCATCAGTTTTCGTACAGCCTAACAAACTCTCTGTGTATCAACTTTTAAGCACTTTCTTTAGCTGTTATTTCCAATGGATTAGAGAGAAAGGTGTTATTTCTTATTCATTATTAATAAGCTGTAGTGGAATATGAACGTTTCATTCGTGATTATTTAGCAAGGATTGCTTTGTTCAGTTAAAGTACTCTGCTCTTGTTTTTTCAAGATTATTTCACATACAAAACAGCCCCTGCTCCACATTGCACAACGTGCAAAGATATTAAAGGTGACAAAACTCATCTTGAATGCAGCTTATCTTCAAAGCATTTTCAAAGGATTGTTTTTTTCTCTCCAGTCTTTTTGTTTAAAGCAACTGCTAAGTCGGTCCTCCATTTAAGCATGTCTTAAAAAAAAAAGGATTAGTTCAAAGAGATTCAATATTTGTAACAGAAAGTAGCTTTCGTGTCATTCTATTGAAAAATAAGTTGAATTGGAACGTGAATCACTTATTCCATAGCCTGTTTCCCCATTTAGCTTGATTTCAGTTCTCATTGCTATAGTAAGAGTTTTTTTGTTCTGGCGTGTAGATTGTTGGTGTTGGGTGTGGGAATTCCATCAGTTTCAGATGCACACATGCTATTGATGTATTAATAACAACACAAAAATTATTCCAGACGTACACTCACTTTACAGAATGTTTGATTTCAGATTCCAAAATCTGAAATTCGATTTAATTCAAAATTACATCGAATTAAAAATCATCTCAATATAATTAAAAAATTTGATCTTAAAGTATTTATTGCAGGCCTTTGCTTAATGTACCTCATTTCATGTTTGAAGCCTCAGAGTGTGATGCTGAAGGAATCCTTTTCTCCCTGAGGCGTCTGTTTATTTTTAGATAACCTGCAGCCTGCTCTGTGAACCACTGGACACACTGCGCTTATGATGCCTTCAGATGGGTACCCTCCTCTGGCAGACTGGCCCGCCACTGGAGGGAGGATTCTGAGAGAATTTGGACATCTCTCATTTATGTATCACAGGTCACCTCCTGACTTGGTTACGGAGAATCGTGCTGTTGCCATAGCAATGGAAGTCCTTTGAAGGCAGGTTACTTGGCATGGCTTTTGCATCTTTTTTTTTTGTCTGCCAAGAGGTTAGAGCATCAAAATAACGTCTCCTGTCACAGCGAATAAGCTAGATTACTATCAGACTTCACATAGGATATCATTATTTTTGATTGAAAAATCACTTTGTACATCAATGCCTAGATGTAAATTCTGGCCATTTTTAGAAGTCATGATTTAAGGTAGATGCTTATTTTTCTGCATTTTGATGTGCAGTTAGCTGTGGTGCTCAGTAAAACCTTCACAGTGACGTTTGATGTTCTAAACCTGCCCATCTGTGCAGTCAGTCTGGTGGAGTTTTGTGCCTGGAAATGTCTCAGTTCAGAAGTGTATTTCTTTCACATGTGCAGTTTTTGACCGAGGTTATGAGATAGTCAGGTGGCTGAGTGGTGAGGGAATCGGGCTAGTAATCCGAAGGTTGCCAGTTTGATTCCCGGTCATGCCAACTGACGTTGTGTTCTTGGGCAAGGCACTTCACCCTACTTGCCTCGGGGGAATGTCCCTGTACTTACTGTAAGTCGCTCTGGATAAGAGCGTCTACTAAATGTAAATGTAAATATATAAAGGGAAAAGGCACGTGCTGTTATCATAACTATTAGTATTTTGCGCATAGTCTGCTCCTAAGGCAGTCATCTTGGGCCATATTCTCAGTGTTATGGAACATAACTAGGTTAGTTGTAGAACATGTATGCAGTTGCACTGGTGGTCAACGCAGAGAGGTAGAGCAGCAGTCTGCTCAACACACCTTCACCAGACTCACCCAAGGGAAGAGCTGGCCGGCTTTAGCTACCTCCGCCCTGACCACTAATTGCTGGCCATACCCTCTGAGGATGTTTCTGAGGTGGGGGGGGGGGGGGGGGGGAGAAGGGGTCATCCGAGTGCCCGTGGCCGTTGCGTGCAGCAAGGCCTACCGTATGTTGTCAGCGATGTGCCTGGGAGCTCGCAGGGCCTTCGATCGGGAGTAGCAGAGTGGAGGCTCGCGGGAAGGAATGAGTAATGACCTGGCTTTCTGACGTCCTGACGCCCGCTGTGGGCGTCAGCAAGCCCAGGATGCTGCTCCAGTCAGGGGAGGGGTACCCAGGGGAGGGCGTTCAGCGGACAGGGCCTTCAGGGCTGGTTCAACAGTACACACTCTCAATCTCAGGAGGAGACAGAGATAGGACATCCTAGAAGATCTGGGCTTTCTATGAGGAAGCAGCTGCTATCGCAGGGGAAATAGATATTATACGTTTGATGATTACATAAGAACATCTGTTTTTGTAAAGACTACTATTTTCCTAGAGTGGCCTTAACGCTGCACCTGTAATGAGACATGGCGTGCCAGGAGAGGTCTTGTTTGTGTCCTTCTGGCTGTGTGGGAGCGCTGCTCTGCCACGAATACTGCCATCCAGAGTACAGTGATCACATGCCCTCTGTGGACACCTCTTCCCCCACTGTCTGTATTTCTAGTTCTGTTAGTGTTTAAAGATGGGCAGGTTAGTAAAGAGAGGGTCTGCCTGGTCAGTTAATGCATGTACTGAGAGATTGGGTGTTGGAAAGCAAGATTAGAATGAGGTTTACCACCGACAAATATCTTATCTATTAGATATACACCATATGAAATAGATTTATATCAGTTGTGTGTTGTTCTTGTGTTGTAAGATCACAAGGTTGGTGTTAGCTCAGTGGGTTATCTTTGTCTCTATCACTACTTCCATCAGGCTTGTTCTCTGCTTTCTTTCATCGACTTTCTCTCGGTCTCTCTCTCTGTCTCTCTCTCTGTCTCTTCCGCCCTCTCTCTTTTTCAGTCTCTCGTTCTCTCTTTCTGTGTCTCTCCCCGCACCTATTTCCCCCACTCCCTGTCTGTCTGTCTGTCTGTCTGTCTCTCTCTCTCTCTCTCTCTCTCTCTCTCTCTCTCTCTCACACACACACACACACACACACACCCACACACACACACACACACCAACCCTTGCAGGTGTTGTGGCTAGTTTGGCAGCGTAACGTGGCATTGGGCTGAGCATGACCTGAGGCTTCATACATTTATCAGGATTTCCATTTCAGATACAGAAAATGCTGATGAGTAGAAGTCATTGTTGTGTGGGCCTAATCCCCAGCAGGGGCTCGGACAGCCTCCCCTATGTATAGATTTAGTTGCAACTGTGTTTGCATATAACATACTATATTATTTTTAGGCCTAAGTCCTGAATTTTTTTTTTTCCTGTGCTGTGCAAAATACCAATCAAATTGAAGTTGAATCTCTTCTCTTTTAAAAGACTAGAGGATTAATGCGTACCACTGATTTGTTCCTGGTTTTAATTTGTCTTTTGAAGGATTTAGAGTAATACATTAAAAGACGATGGACTCCAGCTAAATCTTCTGTAAAGCTCTCAACTTTGAATTCACGCAACCTCATTTTTGTTTGTTACCATGGTAATTATTGTAATGAAGGGACAGATATTTTGGGGGGCTTTGTTGCATCACTTAAAGAGGGAAAGGTTGCAGGTAGAACAGATAGCTATAAGATTTTCTAGATGCAATTTTAAAACTGCTCTTTTTTAAGGAAATACTAATTGTAGGAGACAAAGACTTATCATTTCTTATATTTATGCAAATTCGTATTAGTATTTTGGAATTCTGAATGATAAATTATGTATTGACATTTGGGTTGGAAATTGTTTTAGTTTCATTGTTTGTGTTAAGATCTGCAATATGGCTCAACTTTGAATCACCCATCCCTTTTTCTTTTCTCATGGTTCCTTTCCCCATGGCTATGTGGGGAATTGGAACAATGGCCAACAGGTCCACTAGGTATGGTGGTACCATATAGTTTTCTGACCTCACCTCATGTCCCAACTTTGCATTTAGTTTGATCCAATTGCCCGGATTGGAATAATGGAACCTTACACGTCTTTTATCAGAGATATGTCTTTCGGTGAGAAAGCAAATGTACATTTTCGGAGCCTCGTGTAATAATTTTGTTATGAGGAACAAAAGGGGCACGTGTAAACACAGCATCACCAAGGCCAGGGAAACTTGGATTCTGGAATGGCCCTTACTCTAATGTCACTGACGGCTACTTTACAAAATGTGATTTGTAGTTAAACCTACATAGACAGTTCCTGAATTGATTATCCATAAACCACTAAAATTGGATTGGATTATCATTCAGCATACAACATTCCTATGCTGTTAGGTTACTTGTCAGAATGGCCTATCGTAAGAAAGGTTGAAGTGAAATAATCAAATGAGAATCTTGTCTTGGCCTCGTTTTTGGACCCTCCCCCTTCCCCTCCCTCCCTCACTGACAGACAGACTGGACAGGAGAGATCTACTGGTCAGGAGCTCTGATTGAATGTCAGTCACTTCACCCCATCATGAGGATCAGCACACCATAAAGGTTGATGTCAGACAGTAACACTTCTCCTCACACCCATCATGACCGTCACAGCCTGCTCTCTGATCCCCATGACCTCCTAGAAGAGCCAGTGATCAGAGAATCCCTGTCCTTTGGGACCTGCATGCTGCTGCCCAGGGGAGGCAGGCTTGGTCAGGGCAAAGAGGAGGAGGAGTGAGGCCTGGCTGGATGACTGTGTTAGATCACTGCAGTCCCAGGCACAGCAGTGAGACCCTCTCTGCCTCTCTGTGCCATATCAGCTATTTATGACCAGGAGCGCTGGAGTTGAGGAAGGCTGTGTATCAGCAGTCATATGGGGCGGAAACTACAACTATCATGATGTTTTACATTTGCTTTCATCTCAGTAGAGATTGAAGTGTGTAACCTGTTTGTGGTGTGTGTGTGATAGCTCTCAGCTCTCTGATGAGGGGTCTGATAGTGCTGTTAGAATAGTCATAAGACATAGCTCTGATTAAACCTACTAATGAGCAGCTCAATACAAATAAATCCCCCTGATGTAATAAACACTGTACTGATTGCAGGAACCCGCCTGTGGGTTTTGTTAGGCTAATCCTTTTGTGCTTCATGTGTGTTTTCCCCCCTCAATAAGATGTAAGCGTAGTGCATCAACAGATAGGGAGTTTAACAGCACATATGCTTGTCTGCGGCCCCAACCAGAACCTTCCCCAGTTAACCTCTTCGCTGAGTGGTTCGCAATTGAAGAGCTTTTACAGGTTCAACACCGAGCCTGCAATTATGAGTGGAAACTGTTTTGATGTAGCTACTCTTGAAGTGATGAGGCTGTGCAGGGATAGCACTTACCTTATTTATTCATCCTCTGTGTTCTCATAAACGTATTTCTCGACCTGTTTAGGGACTTTGACATTTTAATGAAATATTATTGCATCTGGTATTGGAAAATGTCTTGGAGATGCACAAACATTGCAAAAAATAAATAAAAATGAATTACGTTAAATAAGAAAATAATTTATTCTGCCGAACTGCTGCTCCCTGGCAATTTATGTTGGCGAAGATAAATTCCTCATCTCTTTAGCCTGTGCGCTCCAGTTCCTGTGATGGAGCTCAAGGTTGGAGGAAGAAGCACCTTTCCTTCGTAAGCGATTGTGAACATATGGTGAGGGGCGCTGCACAGGAAGGAAGTGTGGAAATTGCAGGGAATGAGAGTTTGGATTAATGCGTCTGAACTGGGCATACCCAGACAAATGCAGCAGAACTGCACTGCCAGGACCCATCAAGGCCCTTCCAAAGTGATCCAGAGAGAGAGAGAGATAGGAAACCAAACATGAACCCTCGCTGACAGGGCCTGTGTTGTCCTTATTCACGTCTATCACTGACAGAAGTTGGAGGGGGGACTTGTGGTATACCAAAAACACAAAAGTGTACTAAATAGAATCTTTTGTAACAAATAATACTGTAAAATAATAGGTATATATGTTATACCTGCCATGTCAGTGTTATTGTTCTTTTTAAACATATTAAAATGTATTGCCTATGATTAATGACGTTGAAGTCTCACCCAAGATAAATCAGGTTAGCATAAACATCCATTCTAATGCTTTTCAGCCATTAGTTTAGTTTATTTCAGGGTATGTTAGTCTTCCTCCTGGTAACAGTTAAGTCTTCTCTCCAAACAAGCTCCCCCAGCGAGGGCTGGTCCTCTCAGCCAACGGCTTCTGTGCTGGCGTGAGAGAGTAGGCTAGCTGTTAGATTGGAAGTGAACAACCTAAAATAGCTCCCTCCTTTGCATACAGTCAAATGCTCTCAAGCTGGGCTCCGTCGACGGGCTGGTCGCAGGCGCTCTTGTTAGACGCCACGCGTGACACGTTCAGATGCATATCTATCCAACTCCACAGCGCGTCTTATTAATCTGCCTGCCTGCTGCCGACTGTTTGCTCAGAATTGGAGGGTATCCCAAAGGGGGGAGCAGCCTTGTCATTTGCCTCTCTCCAGGCCTTGCTCTGTGACAGCGCTTTGTGGATGACTGGATCTGAGAGAGAGAGAGAGAGAGAGAGAGATGAAGAGAGGCAGGGCGGTAGCGAAAGAGAGCAGCAGAGGGAGGGAGGGGGGGAGGGAGGCTGTCTAATGAAGACAGTGCTGCAGCTTTGACAAGCCACTCATCACTACAGGTGGATGAGATGTTCCCTCAGCAGTCGCCCCGCGAACGCTTTTGTTAGCTTGACAGGGCCAAGTTGGTAGCAAAACTCTTTCTTAATGATTAGGAGGGCGAGCACTATTAACTGATTAGCTCTGTTTGTAATATTGTCTCTGACGACTTCCACTGTGTAGTTACTGACACTGCAGGCTCCCGCTTGATTTCCACGACTAATCAAACAACAATTCTCTCTTCTAATCCATGTATGTAGCTTTCCACAATTTGGCAATCACAATTTTAAATGATGCAAACTTTTAATTTCCTCATTAGTCCCAACAACAGATAATAGTGAAGTATGCAGGTTTGTTTGGGCTCCATTTGCGGTAATGATGATGTTTCTTTGCCTGTATTTGGAGCAGATTTGGGGCCTTGGGTGAGGCGAGGCTGGACTGCAAAAGAGCCGGTAATGGCCCAGCTGAGGTAACCGTAGTCCGTCGTTTATGAGGTCGCTTCCCCGTAGGTCCGTATTGATCACAGCCGATGGTGATTCCACAAGCAATGCCCATTTGGTCTGAATGTTTGTTTTCTTAGCAATTTCCAGCAGAGGAAAAAAAATGTAGCAGGTTCTGACGAATGGTGCTTTGTGATGTCACGTCTGGTGTGCTTGTTGTTTTTAGCTGGTGGCTGGTCCCAGGCGTGTGTGAAGTAACAAATGCGTTTCTTTTTTCAGTTGGGGTTTGCCAGAAAACAGGGGGGAACTCATCACATTGAACTATCGATGTGGTGCCCTTTTGACTGTGTGTCTGAGGGGGAGGCCGACACCTGCTCAACAATTAAACTCCAGAGGAGATCAGACTTTGCCAAGATAAATATTTGCCCACCATTCAAGGTTGTGTTCCCATGTGTTTGATTGGAGACTGAGGATGTGACATGTTTGTTCCTGACAGTCAGTTGGCAGGGATCTGAGCAATGTTTCTCCAAGCAGAGCCTCCCCTGCTCTCTCATGAAGCAGAGCAGCAGAGGTCTCACAGCAGCCCTCCAGTCCCCACCCAGCTCCTTTAGATCAACACTACAGATCACACTCATCCACTTCTGTCTACCATAGCTGCCAATCATGGTTTTCTTGTGCACAGACAATTAAAACATTCCCAGGTTGACATGGTGTCTTGCCATAAGCAGCTATACTTCAGACTGTTTTTTTAATTTTGTATCTGTATGCATTCTCTCTTTTCATTCTGTGAATAAACTCATGTTGGAATTTATTTGATTCACCTGCACATTTTTTGAATGTAGAAAGTTTAACATGGAGGTGGCTGTTTATGTAGTAAATCCAATAAGAATATGATTTAATTTAAAAGTGTTCCCAAGTCCCATCTCCCAAGGAGCATAAATACAGCTGCCATTTATTTCTTTGAGACTGCAGATAGATGGTTTGAATGCATCTAGTTCGATTGATGAGAACTGTTTGATCAGCATGATGTTCCTTATAATATATATCCCTGTAATCTATTTTTGTCCTCTTAAAGAAATGCAATCTAGGAACACCATATCATGTTTTAATCCTCTGTTTCTTGGAAAGATATGTAATTTTTATTGCAGCGGAGATGCGCAATTAATTTGTCAGCATATTTAATGCATTCAAACAGCTGACCTACAAGTCCTACATCTGTTCTTCATGCCTAGCTGTATCAGATGTCGTCAGTGTCTAGAGTTATACCAGGCTGTGGGCAAAGTAGTGCAGAGATCTGTCAAGTTGGTTTCCGTTATTAACTTGTTTATACATTTTAAGTTGTTATATTATTTTAATCAGTGAGAGAGTTTTCTGATGTCCTGGGAGAGTGAGGGAAGGCTGTTTCCAACGGCTGCTCGACTTAGACACAGGAAAGACAAGGATTTGCACACAAAGTGGTACCCTTGCCAAGTCAAATCCATATTTAAATCCTGTTCTCACAGACACTGCATGTAAATGAACATTCTCTGGCATATCTCTGTGTAGTGGGGGAGAGAGTTGAACTCAGCTAGTCGGGCTGAAGCATTTGTATCTGCATAATGTCTTTGTCTATTTCCTGTTCATTTCTATAATTGAGAAGAGGGTGTCTGAAATAATTATATGAAGGTCTTTACCACACCGCCCCCCCATACCCTCCCTTCCACACACACACACAAACACACACACACACTCAGGGTAGATGATGGGGCTGTCAAGGCAGCCCAGTGTTACACTGTGTCTGGTGTGACCAGAGTGCTGTAGGGGTGAGGAGCGGAGATGTGGTGGAGTTTGTTACAGCGCAGAGCAGAGCTGCCACGGATGTGAGTGACGGGTCTGCGTGCCGTACCTCTGAAGCCCTTCTGTTAACAGCACAGTGGCACGACACGGCCACCGCACTCCATAAACCTGCTACACACCAAAACACAACACACGTGGCATCACACTGATGAATGGCAGGTGAATGCGTGCCGTGTTTGGGTACAGATCGGCCTGGATGAAAATGGTTGTAAATCAAGCCTAGCCGGAGTCTTTTATGTGCTTAACTGTTGGTGTGTGACCTCTGCCGGAGGTGTCTCATGACATTGGCCCTCCGTGATTTGGTGGATGGTTAAATAGAGCAGCTGACTCATAACACTCTAAACCACATAGAGGAGGCTCCTTCCACTCAGTCTGTTCAGCTGGGCCTCCTCTTGCCAGTCCTGAACGCACCCTGATTCTATTTAAGCCTTGTTAGACAGCTGGCTGAAAATATGTCTTAGATGTTTGTTTTAATATTTGTAGCAGGGACTTTGGTGATGGATTCCACAGTAAGAATACATCACCAACTTTTAACTATGTCTCAGAGGAGACCTTGCCTGTGAAGTCATTGTCTATATTGTGAAAAGTTACTTTGGATTGAACTTGACTTTTCATCATTTCATAAATATGGGTTATTGTCTTTGGGTAACTTGGGTAGCTTGATCTTTTACATGAAAAAAATCTAAACATAACATTTCTCATCCCAACTGTTGACCAGGCCATATTATAAAGATGTAAATTCCAAAATGAAAAGTATGGCTGTCTTCTCATTTTAGCCATCAGTTAAGTGCGCAGTTACAGATCTTGTATCTTGTAGCATTTGTAGCATCATCAATCTGTTATGTTTTCCTTCCTTTGTTGGCATGCTGGTGTGTGTCACAGTACAGTGAAACAGTGGCTGTTGAAATCAGACTTGTGCCATGTGAGGTGAGAGAGAGAGGAGTCTGGGCCCCAGGGCAGTGGTTGAAAGTCAGGGTACAGACTGCAGACTGGAGACTAGAGCTGGAGACTGGATGCAGTTTGCGTATCAAGACACTGCCTTTACAGAGTCATGGCAAAGTCATGGGTCAGCTCGGCTCCAAAATGTCAACCTTTCAGATGTCAACCTTTCAGATTCATCTTTGCGTTTTTTTGGGCGTTAGGGGGATATGTTGTTGATTGAAATTGACCTATATCCATTGTGTGAACTGGAGAATGGTGGTGAATGACGGTTGCCTTGAACTGAGTTGAATGTTGCCTGCTGCACTGAATGGGTGGCCACCACATTGTCTTTGGCATGAAACCAAAATCGAGCCCACACACTGATTGTGTAATGTACTGTCAGACTCCCTTTTGCTTGGTGGAAGAGTCTGCTTCTGCTCTTTCTTTCTGAAGGCCTTGTTTGTTCTGCACATGCAAATTCTGATAGCTGCTGTTTAGCAGGGTATGATCAACCATGCAGCCAAGTGTCACGGTGGAGGCAACTGAATTCTTGTGTTTATTTGTCAAGAATGCTTTCACATAAAAAAAAACCGAAACAAAAAAACAACAACTTAAAAGTGGATTACAGGCCCGCAGAGGGTCTGTGTTCTGGTTTAAAGGTTTTTGTTTACCTCATGCAATAGCTATATTTGATTTTTCTTGAATACAATTCCCTGAAATCCGATCTCTTTCATTTGAGAATGGAATCAAATGAATGGTATTGCAGTTTTCTAGTTGCAGGATGAAATTACAGAAGGGACAATCAATAACTTGCAAAATCTTGATGGCTCTCCTCTCTTCAATTATGTTCTCTATACTGGAGCCAGGGTGTGGAATGCTGTTACCTACAAAACAATATTGGTTTGAGCATCATGAACAATCCCAGAATCATATCTTTTTTTTACTGAACGGGCTCTATAAATTGAATTTAGAAGGTCAGATATTATATTTGTGCATCACATAGCAGATGTTGAATTCATGCAATTTTGTCAAAGTCATTGATTTTATTTGTTTATTTTCTTGTTCTGTCTTTGAAAGCATGGACATTCAAAAAAAGAAAGAAAAAAAAGAGTTTCATCAAGTTTCAGAGCTCAGCTGTTTTGATAGGGCCAGGCCATACATCAATGCCAAATCACAGAGCTCCAGTTGCTCTCCAGCACATTTGAGCATGCACACATGCTAAGGAGTGCAATTTTTTTGGTCTGTGATTTATGTAAACCAAAATAAATGACGCAGTGAAAATTGGCCTTGTGCTTGGAAAGCTCAGCCTTCGAATAGATGGATGATAGATGAGTCTCTTCGCAACTCTGCTGCCTGCTCTCCGTGGCTTTGCTCTCTGTGGCAATGCCTCCACCAGGAAAGTGGCAGCTCTGTCTCTTTCTCGGCGACAGACATGAGTCAAGATGCACTCTCGTTCAACCAGGCCCTAGAGAGCCGATAGGATGTTGCTATGTGACATGAAACAAGTGAAACATCATTGGACGGCCCTTTTTGAGTAACCGCACAGTCGCTGATTGACAAATAGATGCATATTGTTCCCAAGCAATCCTTTACCGACATACAGTAGTGTTTGATCAATAGAGCCTGCTGCTAATGTGTATTTTTGTAAACATATCATCTCTCTGTATCTGCAGAGAAAAATAAATCCTAACAGAATGTGTTCCTTATGTGTGTAGTCCAGTGCTATACAAGGAAGACATTCGGTTCATAAGATGTATTTTTCTCTAGACGTGTCTATATCCCTGCGTGTGAGTGTGACAGAGCTGTGCATCTCCTCTCCTGACAGGTATGGATGAGCGCCCGGTCCAGGCATCCTGGGCCTCAGGTGGCCAGTCCAGTCCCTCCTTCCAGCCCTCCAGGGTAAGACCTGCACCCACCCCCCTTCTGCTGCCTGGCCTTTCTGCTCCACAGCACATCACTTAGCACTCATTACACCAACGTGTTACATTCTCCTTACTCCGAGGGATAGAGTGAGGGAGGGAGGGTGACTTTACCCCCTGTGCCAAGCACCAGTCATGTTGTGTGACCTGTAATTGGCATAATTTCCCTTTCCAGCGTGACCTAATTGTATGGCAAAATATCCTCTTAAGTGATGGGTTTAAATATTTTGTCATTGCGTTCGGATTATTTGAGCTAAGCTGAAATATTAAGTATTTGTCAAGGGAGGCTGATTAATGTGGTGTGCCTCAGAATATTATGACAACATTGTGGAATTCTTGAGTTGGAGAATATTACCCCATTTTTAGATCTGTTCCAGTATTATGGTTGAGGTGCAAATTATATTTTATGTAGTTCACTTCAATGAAATGAAAATATTGATCACCTACTTAAGATGAATGTTTCTCTAGAAATTAGTCATTTTCTTTCATTATTAACACATTTTCAAAGGTTCCCAGTGTAATGTAATATTCCTTCATATTGTTGTAATTGGGTGTGCTCAAGCCTTCGGCGAGAGCGCAACCTTTGTTCTCTCACATATATATTATTATTATTTTTTTTCTTTTTTTTTCTTTTTGCCCCCCTAAAACTCAGTCAATATTTGGCCTACATAGACAACGTAGGTGTCAAAAGTTTCGTCTTGGTAGCGATTGAGTTGCTTCTATTGGAATTTACGTTCCGTTGCATGGTTTAAGCTTCAGTTAAGTTTTTGTGGCGAAAAGTGAAGCTAACGGTGGCTAATTTGCTAGCCACAGTCACTGACGTTACTAACGTCACGAAAACACGCGTGACTACCTTTGGCAGAACATTCGTTTCGCATCTGTTAACTTGGGGGATAGCTAGGCTAACTATAGCTTTACTGCAAGGCAGCTGCAGAAACGCCACAAGAAAAGAGGCCAGGGTGATAACTATTTACTCATTTTACTTTGTGATATGACACACAATTGTGATGTGTAATGTACAATATAAGCTGATATTATTAAGGAAGTACATCTACTTTCGGAAACAGTAGTCTACTATTTCACTGAAGTATTAGCATCATGACATTAGCCTGTGTTGCCCGGGCAACACATACTACAGTGGTCTATGATGTATCTGTTTTCAATCGTTAAAATAAACATTCCTCACATATACATTTTCGTTATATGATTTATTCTGACATTAGTAAACGATTTGTTGGTGAAATTACCATTACCTGTGGTTTCAAACCAGTGTAGCTCACTGCAACGCTGTAGCCTACCCGAGACACTAGTGTGAGTAGCTAACAAAAACTCCTCAGCTGTTCAAGTCAAACGGTGACAGAACATGTTCGGCACTCCCCTTACTCAAAAGTCTTTCAATAGTTGAAACAATCTGACTACTAACCTGAACTTCATTGCCACAGCCTAAACTTTGTCAATCTGTTCATGAAAATAATTAATTTCAGCCTAAACCGTACAACGGAACGTTAAATCGAATTCAACCAACGCAATCGCTACCAAGACGAACACAGCAGTAGTCTAGTACTGTACTGTAGTAGTAGAATTTACCGGGGCAGCTTCTCCACACAGGGCTATATCGCATTTTGCGTTGTTACTGACAATGATCGCTACCAGTGAGCTTTTTATGAATGAGCGATTTTCCACTAAATAAATGTCAAGCTTATTTACGTTTTTGGGGGCATATTTTCAGTTAGCAGATGGTACTGTTTGAATAGCGATTCTATCTTGTGCCGGTAAAGTCGTAGAATAATCTTCAAAGGGGGTTCTTTATTAATGAATGAATGCAATATGAGTAGGCTAAATGCCTGAAAATATCACGAGAAGGGACAACTTAAAAGGACGTTTAAGTCATAGAGATTAGGTCAATTTTTACACCGGTCTGCCAAATGTATTCGTTTTGATTCAGCCTGTCAGCTGCCTCTTGCAGGGGAAATGAGAAGACATCATATTTCATTCTACACTTCACTCGTATTTTGAGTTGTAAATGAGCAGCAAAAAAAAGATGCTTTTAAATCTATGTAATCTTTATAAATAATAAGTAGGCCCGATGCATTTTTATATAAAATATACAGACCCCTGTGCAACCGACGCAAGCAAGCACACCCTACAATTTCCCCAGAAATTGTATCCTCTCTAGTAATACATTTACATCACAATTGAATTTAAGTTATGCATATGGTAAATGTCTGTATACAACTGTTTCATGATAATAATAGTGAAAATAGTGGAAGATACTGTAGAACTGTTCCCCGTGCATTCCAGAGCGTGAACATATCTCAGTGTCTCTTATTTGTTTGTTTGTCTCTCACACGTTGGTTGTTCCGGGTGCCCTGTATGAATTTCATTTAATGTCAATCTCCTGTCACTTTCCATCAGAAATCAGTTAAATGTCAGATCTGCTCAGCCCGCATTACCTTGTTTATTTTCCAATGCCCTTCCCGAATGAACATCTACAGGCTATGGCTCTATCGGCAGCCTGATTTGAATTATAAGATGGAGACGCTTGAGATATCTTTGCTCTAGGTGCATATAAATCACTGTTTCTGACATTGCAGGGGACGGGCATCAGTAAGCAGACAGCTGTTCTCGCCGCCGTATTGCAAACACACACACACACACACACACACACACACACACACACACACACACACACACACACACACACACACACACACACACACACACACACACACACACACACACACAGTCATGCAGACCTACACACAAACACACACACAGTCATGCAGACCTACACACAAACACACACAGTCATGCAGACCTACACACAAACACACACAGTCATGCAGACCTACACACAAACACACACAGTCATGCAGACCTACACACAAACACACACAGTCATGCAGACCTACACACCAACACACACTCACAGTTTGACATTTTGCACATGTATAAAAAAATGCACAGGTAAAGACAACACAAATGTACCATAATGTTATGGGTTGGGTTGTTTGTCCCCCTTTAATGTATGTATGATCAACTTTATTACTTGCAAAGAAAACCATTGTGTTGGCCTCAGATCTTGAAAATGTGCTCTCATAATTACTAAGACTCATGTTTACAGTTTGTGTGCCCAGTGACATGACAGAGCAATTCATTCTGCCATAGCCTACTTCACAGTGCAGCTGTCAATTCTAAACTAGCAGGATATTCTCTGGTAATAACTGAGAGGGAGTGTAGTCGAAGACCAGAATGATATTAGAGAAAGGCGGAGTGCCTCCTGTGCCTGGTTTCCAGCCAGTCAAACGTTCATCCGGATGACTTTAACCAAAGAGAATGAAGCCAATCTCTTTAATCCCCGGGCACAGTTGAACTCTAACTGCTCCATGAAGTCTGTCCATTCATCACTCTGTCTGTCCACACAAAACAGACTGGGTCGGCTCTTTGTGTTTCTGGCCTGAGTGATGCATTGCAATGAATAATGCCCCCCCCCCCCCCCCCCCCCCCCCCCCTCCGCACAGCGCTCAGTTGTAGAAAGAAGCACACCTCCGAACCTTGTGTTATTCTGTACATCCGCAATGTGCTGAATGCACACAGGCTGGATATGGACTGTTGTCTGTCGTGTACTTACTCCTTGCTCTATATCAAGTAGAATTCACTGGACATTCAGTGTATCCACATCCTCAGTTGATCCACATCCCAATTTGTTTTGTCTGAAGAATGGCGTGCTCTCATCTTCTGTTCTTCTTTGCTATCTTGGATGTTGAAGAGAAGGAAAGGCATTGAGCTTGTGTTTTCGATGCTGAGTACAGCGAGCAGGAAGAGAGAGAGAGAGGGGTCTAGTCCAGACCATTTTAAACCCATCACAATCGTAAAGCCCTTTGCTGCCATTCCGATTTTTTGGGGGAAATGTTTTAACCAATCTAATTGAGGCTGGTAACTTTCCTTTCCTTCCCAGGAAGAGCCTGTTCTGCTCTGAGTCTGTGTTGGAAGGAGGAGTAGAGTTCCCTGTGCTTCTTTTGAGCTGTTGTGCTAGAAGCGTGTGATTAGTGGACTGAGAGTGGTCCCCCCAGCCCCACCATGCTGACCTTGGCTCTCAGCCAGTCTCTGCATCCTGGGCAGCTGTGACTGCAGGCTGTCCGTCTGACAGCCGGGGCTCTGCCCAGCGCCACCGCAGGACCCCCGCCCCCCCCCTTCAACCCGGCCACGCCACCCTCCCATTCATGTCCATCACGCCCCTATCGGCCCTCCCCAAGCCTCCATGTGCAGGGACACCTTCACCTGGAACGCCACATGCCATCTCCGAGATGACTTTTTAAATGCCGCCGTGAGAGATCGGGGGCAAGGCGCGAGCTGTGACCTGCATGCTTAAGCAGTGATCTGACAGTTCTGTTGCCAGCGGTAACCGGGCCCCATGGTCATCCTGACAGCATGTGTTAGTGTCTGAGATCGACGTGGGCCAGCGCTTGTTAAGGATGATGAGGCTCCTGTGATTGATGATCTAATGGTCCCAGAGGATCAGGCCCACAGAGTGGAGGCTGGGTGAGGCCGCCCTGACCATTATCCCCGGCCTTTCTTCTCCTGTCCCCCCCCCACCTCTCCTGTCTGGCCTTTTCCTGCTCTGTGGCAGCTTTCACCACCAGCAGAGAAAAGATCTGGGGGAGAAACGGAAGATTTTTGATGTAAGATTGTTCATTACAGTGCTTTGTTTTCTTCTGTTAAATGTCAGTTGACACTCACATACTCTGTGGTGCATTGTGGTAAAAATAGAGGTTTTCTTAGGTTGTTGTGTCTGTGTGTGTATGTGTGTGTGTGTGTGTGTGTCTGTGTGTTAACCATGGTGTTATTAGTGTGTCCCTTCATGGCGTGATTAAATGAGAGTGCGGCCTGGCAGAAACACAATAGAGATTCTCAGTGGATTTCCTCGACACAGCACAACACTCCGCTGCCTTTGAAATGACTCCATCACCATCCACTCTCCAAAAAGAAGATGGATAATAAGATTTACTTTTTTACTGTATGTTGAATGCAGAGGGTATGAGTTGGTGAAAAAAGCTCTATAGAAATTCTCGCCCAGTGCAGCTTGGTCCCTCTGCTGGGAGTTAATGTAGTTTGGGGGGACGCATTTGACTGGAGCGCAGGAGGATTTTCACAGGGCCTGGGATTAGCACTGCTACAGAGTATCTTTTATTGCAGGGGACCCTGAGTTTTCAAAGACCATACTGTGACCGATATTTAGACCTAAGCCCCTGAAGCTGATAACTGTCATGAAAGGGCACTGTTCAGCCACGGGAGAAAAAAGGCAATTTTTTAAGCTGCAGGTACCTTGGTAGGATGGAGGGGCTGTTCCATAATTTTTTTTCTTTCTCAAACAACACTTGAATATAAATATTTTTAATAAAAATATTAGATTATAGCTATTTATTTATTTATTTACACTGTGTATAAGAGTATAGGAATATGTTTAAAAATAATATAGACATAGCGTCACTACTTTATTTCACACTTGGATTCGTTCATTTAAGATATTTGTAAACGATGAAGTTCTTGTGTGAAATGAACAGACAAACAACGTCACCTCAGGCCATTTCAAGTGTAAAAACGAAGCTACGTGTTTAAGTAAGTGTAAATGTTGCTAAGCAACAATATGACTTGAGTTCTCATTAGCTTAACAAATAACATTAGCGTGCGTTAGTCTTACATTATCTTCATCGAGAGTGGTTGAGTCTCACTAGGCCTGTAACACTGACGCCTGTCTGGATGATGCTCTGCCGAATCTTCACCAAGGGCAGCGACTGCTCCTAATTGTTTCATCCGTATGTGATTGTGTTTGTTGGTGCGTGCATTTTCTGATCCATGTAATGTGTATGTACAATTAAGATGTCAAAATCATCCTCTCTAAAAAGCCCATTTCCTCTCTAGATTCCGAGAATTAAACATGGATCATTAACCTTGTGTTTTCTAACTCTACAAACATGTGGCGTACGCTATGACATGCTCTTCTGGACAGCATTTTTACTGCTTTAACAATCAGCCAGAGATTCAAGAAGTGTTTTTTAATGATGGAAAAGAGAAAAATGGACAGTTTGAGGGGACAGTTGACCAATCATGTTCTTCTTCCTTAGTAATTAGAGGAGTGTCATAGCACTCAATTAGTGAAGCAGCCTAATAATGTGTTTAATACTCTGATCTCTCCCCCCAGGGGTTTGCAGACAGCCCTCATTATGGTGATCACTTGAGTGACAGTCGATTAGTGTCCCATGAAGGATTGTCCCCGACACCTTTTATGAACTCCAGCATAATGGGTAAGTAGGTGATTCACACTACCTTACCCCTCACATGCCCTGTGGTTGCACATACCCATGTTTTCAACCAGAAGCCCTGTAGTCCTGTATGTAGCCCTGTATGGACCAGGCCTGTCACACATCTGCAATTGGCAGCCCCTACAGCGCTGTTGGGCCAAAGAGCGTTTTATTCTGTTTTCTTCCCCTCTGTTCCCATTCCCCCTCTCTCTCCTTCTCTCTTGCTCTGTCTCTCTCTTTCTCTCCCCCCCCTCTCTCCTCTCCTGTGCCGTCCTGGTTGCTGACCCTCCCCCAGGGTGTAAGCCATCAGTACAGCTTTCTATCACAGAAGACTGTCTTCTAGACATCAAAAAGCCATTGGCAACTTCTACTGGAGAAGTGATGTGGACAGTGATGAGGGTGGTGGTGGTGATAATGGGGATTATGGGGATGATGGGGATGGTGAGGAGGTGGTGGTGGTGATGGAGGTGATGATCGGGATGGTGAGGAGGAGGTGGTGATGGAGGTGATGATGGGGATGGTGAGGAGGTGGTGGTGATGGAGGTGATGATGGGGATGGTGAGGAGGTGGTGGTGATGGAGGTGATGATGGGGATGGTGAGGAGGAGGTGGTGATGGACGTGATGATGGGGATGGTGAGGAGGTGGTGGTGATGGAGGTGATGATGGGGATGGTGAGGAGGAGGTGGTGATGGAGGTGATGATGGGGATGGTGAGGAGGTGGTGGTGATGGAGGTGATGATGGGGATGGTGAGGAGGAGGTGGTGATGGACGTGATGATGGGGATGGTGAGGAGGTGGTGGTGATGGAGGTGATGATGGGGATGGTGAGGAGGAGGTGGTGATGGAGGTGATGATGGGGATGGTGAGGAGGTGGTGGTGGTGATGGAGGTGATGATGGGGATGGTGAGGAGGTGGTGGTGGTGATGGAGGTGATGGGGATGATGGGGATGGTGAGGAGGTGGTGGTGGTGATGGAGGTGATGATGGGGATGGTGAGGAGGAGGTGGTGATGGAGGTGATGATGGGGATGGTGAGGTGGAGGTGGTGATAGAGGTGATGATGGGGATGGTGAGGAGGTGGTGGTGGTGATGGACGTGATGATGGAGATGGTGAGGAGGTGGTGGTGATGGAGGTGATGATGGAGATGGTGAGGAGGTGGTGGTGATGGAGGTGATGATGGGGATGGTGAGGAGGTGGTGGTGATGGAGGTGATGATCGGGATGGTGAGGAGGTGGTGGACGTGATAATGGGGATGATGGGCATGGACAGCTTTGGGGTTTGTTAAATCGTTCTTTTTTTTAAATCAAAAACTCTTATGTTGAGCCTCGTTCTCTTGTTGGCTCTGTCCTGGAGGACCAATAAATAAGCCTTTAATAAAAGCCTTTTTCAAACCACCAGTGATTTCATTCAGATCTGAATGCTTTCAGAGATTTATGATGGTGAACTTTCTGGGGCTGGTCCCCATCTAACCTACTGTATAACCACTGTGTATAAGAACGATAATATAAAACAACTTCCCCAGCCTAACCCCAATATCATATATTTTTTTAATCTCAATGGTTGACTACAATTTCTAAAGGCTGTGTTTTTTCCCTTCCTGTGTGATAGATATATTTGAACAATTAAAAGCAATATATTACCCAGCCTTTTCCCCTGGCGTCATTGTGATGTGTTAGCACTTGACAGTTTTATGGGCGACTGGATCTGGGCTCATTGTAAGATGGCCCTGGAGACTGGTTGCCATGCAAGGTGGTTAGTTTACGGATGGGTGCTGGTGCGGGAGGCGGTGAAATGTTATCTTTGTAGCGATTGATCACAGGATGCGTTCAGGAGGCAAGGATCCTCACAGCCCCTCGCCCTTGCCTGTAATTATCCATATAAGTAGAAGAATATGGAAATGATCTGCTACAATGATGTGTCAGGGAATTAGGCAATCTGATTGTGTGCGTAAATTTCCTATGCTTATCTGAGGCCAGGATTGGGAGATGAGCCCGCTCTTATCAAATTGAATTTCAGCAGTAATATCTGGGATTTACATGGAATTACGTATTTACGTGGAACAACCTTATTAAATCAAGCCTGAAAGGTTATTTCTCACCCATGGAAGAGTTGGAAGAGGCAGGCAGGGGCTTAATACAATTAAGCATCGCAATTAGACACCTAGTATTTCCAGGGGAACTACGTGTTGTTTGTGTACATGACCCATTTGTGTGTGATCTCAGCATAGCAGTTTTAAAACCGAGCCACGCTAATCTAAAGTGGATTATCTAAATCCAAATCCCAATGGTCTGGAGTTTCCCTCAAGAAAATGACGTGGCTGCAATGTTTACCTTTATCCGGTCCATGCTACACCTCTCAACAGTGTACAGAGCAGGAACGTGAACAACAGACAGTGAACCTAGTATGATTTCATAGAATAACAAACTCAGTCACACTGGTTCTGTATTGTACTGGGGAGCAGAATGGGTATTGTTTAGGCTGATATGATTGTAGATATTGTGGAGGGGCCTCATGCTTCACTGATATGTTTGCAGGTGGAGCGAGACAATGGCCGTCTCTGACTCACAGCCTTGTGTGTGTGAGAGAGGGGGCTGACTCACAATGGCCCCGGAAACCTCATTGACTGCTTTGGAAAAACATCGAAATCAGCTTTAGTTCAGATAAGATTTCTTGCCTCCTAAGACCTACTTAGACGGAGAAAAGCCAGCTAGCCATTGTTTGGCCTTTGTTACATGTCTTTCCTCTTCCATTTTCATGCATTCGTTTTATTTCAATGGTGTAGAGCCGGCAGTGGAGATGGTAGGTGGGGTTTGAGTAGACTTGACTGAATCGTAAAGTGATGTATGACACTCTGAAAACAGCTTGGGGTTAGTTGAGGTCAGCTATTGTTAAGGAACTTGTTACAGTTTTTACTGTTTAACAGATGGCTGGCAGGGACTGATTTGACTTGGTATGTTGAATGAATGTTCTAACCAGCGGTCATTGCAAGACATGGAATAATGTAAGCTTGTTTTATAGGTCATTGTAGTTAATGTTTGCTGATATTCATCGAACAACACTTTGAGCAATAAACTGTTGACAACATGGCTGCATGGTGCGTGGATAAACGGTCTCTACGTCACATCTTTTATTATCCGTGAGCTCTTCTGCAGTCTGTCCTTGTGTCCTCCCAACAGCACATGTGTGTTCGTGGCCTGGCCCCTTCACTAGTAAACACGTGGTCGGGGAGAATGAGGAAGGACAATTCAAATTGACGGCCAGCCAGGGATGTCCTAGTGATGACACACGTCCCTGCTGGGGTTATCCAGAGTGTCAGAGCAGGCCAGGGTTCAGTCAGTCTGGCCCTCACGTGCCCCCTTCCACCCACCCACTCCCTCCCCCTCCCTTTCTCCACTCGCTCCAATCCTTTTACAGCACTGCACATCCTCCAGGGCAGGCTGGCTCTGGGATGCAGGCCTGCAGGTGTCTGCCCCACCGGCCCTGCAGTAGACTAGCTCCGCACTGCTCTCTCAGCTGTTGGTCATGTGATCCCCCCCTGACGAGGACCCGGGCAGTGTGGATGAGGGGAGGCTGAGGGGCCAGCAGATACCACTCTCCCACCACTCTCCCACCACTCTCCCAACCCTCAGAATGAAGTGCTGTGCTGCAGAGAACAGTATTTTTTGCGTCAGTCTCTCTACTCAGTTTACTTCTAATGTACAGTATTGCTAGCCTGGCTCTGCCCTCCTACGTACTTCCGCTCAATTTGGATTTTGCTTCTGTACAAGGTCTGGGATTTTAGTGCATCAGTCGGTTTTAGGAACAATTTTTTTGGAGGTCCAATCAGCGAACAGAGGGAGTGGCTGAGAACGATGACGTTGATGTCATTCACTAGTTTGAGTTGTAGTTCAGTAATGGCGGCGGAGAAAGATGCGAGCAAAGCTATTCTGCGGTTGTGGCAACGCTGCCGAATATCCATAAGTTAAAGCCGGAGCAAGAACAATCCTTGCTGAGTTTTGTTGGTGGTCATGATGTTGTGGCCCTCCTCCCCACGGGGTTTGGGAAAAGTTTGATTTTCCAGCTACGGCAGCTACCTCCGTGGTGAAGGAGTTGGCTAAGGCGAACGCTAGCGATTGGTTATGGCAGATCAGAGTGGCTCTGGGCTGATCCAATAGTTTTAAACTTCAACAGAGTACCCGCCTTCAAGGAAGTTAACGCTTGTCAATGGAGCGGTCCCAAACCCTCTGTACAAATGAAATGTACGAGGTTCTGGTTAGGACCAGGCTACAGTATTGCGTCCCAACATTTATTCCTATGTTACCTGCTGTCAAATCCTTATGAGGTAGGCTTCTAGAAAGGCAAGCAGGTTTCTGAAGTGTTTAAGAGTGTCAAACTGAAGTGAGACTGTACATGAGGGTGGGGGGTGCTGTTGCGTAAGGCTAACTGTGAGTAGTTGTTTGAGGCAATATTTAATAAGCTCTAATCCAGCTTTAGATTAAATATAAATATGCAGATAGGGAATCCTGCCTCTTCAGCAAATGCAGTATTTACTGGTCAAACTGAATGTGATCACAAAGAGAAACTGGTTTAGTCCTTTGTTGATATTCAAGACACATGGCACAGTTGGCTAAAGAATACACTTATTTTGGCTCTGGGGCATACAGTACATCATACATATAAAATATAGTCCAGAATAGTCTAGTATAATTAGTATTCATGTCATGTCAAAGTTACGGTGAAAACACTCCTATTGTACGGTTAGTTGCATAGAGAACATGGCGTATTTCTCAAATGTTGTTTCCTGTAGAGAGTAGACCAGTAGTGAGTCAGATGGATCCCAAAGACAACCTGGATTTACCTGGATCCCCAGGTTTAGAACCTGCATGAGTCCTGTTGTAGAGATGAGAGGCTAGCTGTTGGCAGGTACCCATCTCATGGAAATAGAGCAATTAGTGTGCGAGCATCTGTGTGTTAGTTTGTGTGTGTGAGGTGAGGTAGGGGGGTGGTGGGGGATTATACTGGAGAGCGAGACTGGATTCTGTTCGAAGCGGCTGGAGGTTCCATTTGCGACGTGTCCTCCACTACCTCAGTTCCTCATGTCTTTCATGCCAGTCGGCTTTGAGGTTCTGAATTCCCTTTCGGTTGATTTCCTGCCAAATTCCCTCTGGTCTTGTTCAGTCTTCCTACTGAACGTGGTCAAGCCTGACCCTGAAAGAATATTTACTGTTAGTGTTTACATCTCTTGGTCCATGTTGCTGTTGTGAGTAAAAGACTATTCTCCACAGACTTTATACTTTAACCCAATGGTTAAATAAAGGTTAGCCATGAAAGATGACAGAGTCGAGAGAAAGAGAGGAAGTTGGTTGACGTCGGTCCAGGCCTCAGATGGTACTTGTAAGTCACTGTTGCAGTAAGACAGGATTTCTGCTGTGAGTCACATTGATGGCTGCGCTTCAAAGACATGAGCAGAAAGCGAGAGAAGTCTCCTACAAGGCCATCCAAAGACTTCAAAGATCGTACCCGTCCATTGTTCACTTTTCTTAACTTCCTGACTGTCACACGCGCCCTGCCCTGTGCATTTGGCTGCCATTGTTTTCAGGAGGAGTGAGTGACTGGACTGTATGAGTGGTTGTTCTACGAAGGGGAACGTGCCTGCATGTGTCCAGTTCTATCCAGCCACGTGCCTGGCTTTGTATTAATAAATGCTGAGTTGCTGCTGCGATGCTCAGGTTCCTAAAGCGTGCTGCGGGCTCTGACTAGACGTAGTACAAATAAATCTGATTAGTATTACCATCGTCACACACACACGCTGCAGTGCACGCACTGCGTGCTGTTCTGTGGGCTTATGCTATTTTCTACTCAAAGAGCTCTGCTCAGGTCTTAATTTAACCACCTGAGTCACTGGTGATCTCAGAGCTGTATTCTTCCTGTTGTCACCTAGGATCCCAGGGATTACTCACATAGGGGCTCTGCTGGTATCTCCAGCCACAGGAAATCTATTAGATGCCACTTAATGGTGTCTGTACCCTAGGGACCCTCAGGAGAGACGGAGGTGTCTCCTCCCTGCTCTGGGAATGGCCGCGGGAACTAGGGGTGCTGAGGGTGCTGCAGCACCCCCTGACAGCACGAGAATTAAAAATAATATGACTTGAAAATCCACCACCGCGGCACAGCCCCGCAGTAGCGGACTGGCCATCGGGAGCACCGGGAGAAGAATAACGATGGAAAACCAGGCTAAGAAACGTAAGGGTGGGGCTGAAAAATGAAGAGACAAAAATACATCACCTTCACTAGACAAGGTTTTAGCAATTGAAAAACGGTTATGTTGATTTTACACAAAGCTCAAAAACGATTTTGCGCTCAAATAAAGGCAAACAAATTTGGCTTGCACGCTACGCACGCTCGCATTATCTATCGAACTCCCGAACTAGCATCACATTAAACACAGAATTTGCAGGCATTAGCAGGGCAGCTATGGTGGCGTATACTGGGGCCGGTTTTGGTGGGTCTGGATCAAAGTCCAGGGCCTATTTGTTCCCAGCACCCCCCTGATAAAATATGTTCCCGCGGCGATGGCTCAGGGGTCCCACCAGCCCAGATCCCCCAGCCCAGAGGCCCTCCCTCCCCCCCACCCAGAGCCAGGCACCTCTGTCTTCAGGGAGGGGCTTATTTTCAGTCTCCTCCTGAAAGATCCTGCTTCATATACCTACCTCTGCAAAGCCTTTTACATAGTTAACTGGGGATGACAAATCACTGACGTTTAGGGGTTAAGCTGGGGAAACGTCTGTGTAGTCTGTAACATCTCCTTTTAGAGTTCAGCCCATAGAACAAACCGAGACTCCTTTGTGAAAAGCTTCCTTTGAAAGCGTGGCTACACTTTTGAGAGTGTATTCAATAAAGAAAAGCACAACCTTGAGGATTGTAAAGAGTGTTTACTTTTGAGTAGTGACGATCATATACTTGATTCCTTCTAGAAAATAAAGACTTTTCAACATCTTTTTACCTTGAGGCACAGCAACAGCTAGTATTAACTTCTGCTTTCAACAAAGGTCAGGGTGAAACGTTTACTTTCAATTTGTTTACTTATTTACTTTGTTTGTGCCTGAGAAACAAGCATTTATGTTTAAAAGATGTGTAAAATGTTGTTATTGCCGTTCTCAATTCTTAGTCACAGAGATGAAATGTTGACAATGAATTGTAACAACGATTAGGCTAGTTTGTGTGTGTGAATGTTTGTCTTATCTGGGTTATGAGAAGCTGTAATGCACCCCGTCACGAGGAAAATAATTGTGTGGCGCAGGCAGAGTTAGTGTCTGAAATTGGCATTCTCATTTCCAGCCGGCACAGAATCCCCCCTCCTCTCCTCTCCATCCCTGTGCTTCTTGCAAAATTATTTCTCTGTGCAAAGAATTGCTCTCATCTGTTTTGCTTTTGATGAAACCTAATGGGTTTCCAAGAAATGAAATTACGCAGTCATTTAGTGACAATGCAAAGTGTGCCGAGCATTTTGTAGACTAAGGTTTTGTGCACAAGAGGGGCCATTGTGCGGTGAGAATAAAACCCCCAATATCATCTCAGCACCTTGCCAGTATCTCTTTCTCTCCTTTTTTGTTTTTTAATTGTTCCTCAAGGCTTATCGTGGCGCGCCAAATCCTGCGCCATGCCTGCGTCCCCAGCGTGGTTTGTTTCATGGCTGCAGGTGTCAGTGTGAGAGAGCTCGGTCCCATGAGGGTCCCTCCCCCCCGGCTCGTGCAGTGATTGTGGCCAGGTGCTGATCAGGTGTGCACCCGGGTGCCACTGCAGCCTGGGTCACAGGTGCTGCCAAAGCACCCCCCCCCTCCTCACCTGTCACTCCTCCCCCACCTCTCTCTCTCTTATTCTCTCTGTTCCATGCCTCTAGGTCAGGCCCACTCCTCCCGGCAGCCTCCTCTGCAGTGTGGGAGGTGGAACTGCAGTTTGGTCATGCGTGCGCGCACACACACATACTGCCACAGATGGAGAGCTCTAGTCACAGGTGTGAGTCAGTGTGGATTGTTTAGGGCTGTCAGTGAATTTGGCTGTAGGTTCTGTCGCTGCACCAGCCACCACATGCAGCTCAACGGAAGAGCTGGAACTGGAGTGTTTTTTGTGTGTGTTTATTTGCTGGTTTAACTCCACTTGGAGATGGACTGGATTACATAGGACCCCCCCCCCCCATTGTGTGGAAAGCATAAAGTCACAAAGCTACATTAGTTTCTCTAGCTATTATCTCCCTCTATATTAATAGCTACTCTGTAATTTACCTTTTTTTATGGATTGGTGTGGCATCTCTGAGGGGAAGGGAGAACAAGAGGACGGCCATTGAGAGGAAGGGAGAGGAGAAGGAGCAGAGAGGAGCGAGTTGAGCGGAGGAGGTGTGGCGCGCTGTAGTCTGGGGGGATGTAGCCGGTCATTATGCAGAGCTGCAGGGGTGTGCTTATCTGCTACTGTGCTCAGTGGAGCGTGAAGAGCTCAAGACGAGCTGAAAGGGCACAAAATCCCTCTCCCCCCCCCAGCCCCTCTCACCCATCACGACCCTCCTCCCATGCCCCCAGCCCCCCGGCCCCTTGCATGCCGCCTGCATGGCTGTCCAGCTGCAGGAGATCAGCTGTAGCCTGGCAGAGCTGGGAGGACGGGCCAAGGTGTGCTGACGAAACAGGGGGGGTCCACGGGGGTCGCAATCACAGGTCCGCCAGCAAGGAAGTACGTCCTCACACGACCGCTGTCAGACACGATACCAAAACATGCTCCCCCCTTTCCATGGGAGATGAACATTTACAATGTTAGGTATGACCGCGGATTAAAGGCCCAGCATTGCAGTCGAAACCAACTCTTCTATTCATTCAGGTTTAATAGAATGTAGGGATTTATGATGGCTTCACGTTTCCACCCCCAAGCCTGCCTTTTCAACAACTCCCTCTACCTTGCTTATGCTGTTTCTCTTGGTGACAACGCCAGCCCCCTCTTGTAAAGCCCACACCTAAAGTCAGACAACCGCTTTCCCATAGAAATCTCCGTAATGCTAAATGACACATCAAAAAGTGTTTTGCATGCATGTGAGATACATCTAAGGTGAGCGGGGATTTTAGAATTGTGGAGGTTGTCTTACTGGGGTTTTGATGACTGAATCATGAGCCGTCAGGACTTTGTCCAATCTCTTTTTTCACACATCTAAAGGCAGAGCAAAACAACAGAAAAAAACCTTCAAATTGCTATTGGAGTGCATCCATGCTTTCATCTTGGATGTGGCTGTTGGCTCTCTTCGGACATCTCTGTCTGTCTGCCTGCCAGCCTTCAGTTCCCAGTACCTCAGTCACTTTCTCTCCTCCCTCCTCAACCTATTTCTGTCCTCCTCTCAGTCTATCTGTCCTCGCTTGTAAACTCCTTCAATCCTTTGTTATGTTTCGTCTCGCTTTTATCCCTCCTTCCCTCGCTAGTCTCTAGTCGGGCGCTAGCTGCCTTGGCGCATTGGCTGACGCCAATAAAAACGTTAGCGATTGTTAAATAAAAACATGGAGTTAAAGGGCAGGATTCATTAGGAAGGAATGCTGCTAGTGGAACAACTGCAGTCTCCTGACTGAGACCAGAACTGGGTGCTCCTCTCAGACTTGGCTGCTCTGCCCTCATGGATCTCCTGGAAGGAGTCCAGTCACTCTGGCATGGTGCTAGATCTGGTCCCTTCCTAGCTGTACCACAGCACCCTCTCCTCTCAAGCTGCAAAGTCGGGGAGCAGAGGGGCTCTGTTTTCGCCAGTTTTTTTTATATTACTATTATTATATTACAAACTTTCAACAGCAGTTTTAATTTGGAACTAAGTGTGTGTCCTAGTTTCTGAGTATGTAAACAAGCTCCCCAGAGTGGAGACCGGTGGGGTCCACTGAGAGAAGGTCATATGTGCTTCACGAGTTAGCCTGCTCTGGCTCTACCCCTCTCCGAGTTGTACAGATGCTGTCTGTGAGAGCACACAGGCTGTGCTACAGTTGTTCCTCAGAGGAGCCCAGCATGAATAATTGACTGTGTCTCTATAACCCGGGCTGACAGCGTGATTACACACCCATCCATAAGCCTCCCACTTCCGAGCGCACCATGAGAGGGGTAGATGACTTCTGATAGCCTGACAGACAGGTCTGTCCTCAGTGGTACCCTACCCCCCCACACCTGTTGGCTTCTGCTCTGAAACAACACTACGGGTACCCCAGTCCCACCCTACCCCAGTCCCACCCTACCCCCCCCCCCCCCTACCCCCCCCCCCACCCGGAGCTCTTTTGCAACACCCCCTAGCTCCTTACTTCCCACCCTCGGGCACACACACACACACCTGGGCGAGGGAGCGGCCTCATGCGGCGCCTCAGCCCTCTCTGAACGTATCCAATCCCCCCCGACCCCCCCCCCCCAATCCAATCCATGCAGTGAAATGAAACTGGAGAAACGGATCAATGTAATCGTGTTCGTTTTCATATACGCACTCGTCCCAGGAGCAGAACCACAGCAATGCCCTCTCCCCTGATGCATAGGCAACCACAGATCCATCACCCACTGTAATATAATCCAACCTGCGGGGTTTGGCAAACAGCACACACACACCTCTCCTGTGCACACACACCAATTCCCCCCACTTTGTTCCTGTTCATCCATATTAAATCTTTTATTACACATATATTCATTTATTTATTGCTACCCGCTTTAGCCCCAGGCAGTGAGTTTTATAATGAGCTGTTAATCCTTGATTTCAGCAGACATGCTTGTACGTGTTTGTGAACTGTCGAACCGTTTGTGTTTGAAAGCCACATGCATCTTATCTCAGATGATCCCTGGTTTCCCACGAGTCCTGGAATACTAGTCTGGAATACACAATACTTCCTCATCATTGGGATAATTATGAAGCCACAGAGGAGCTGTGGTCAGTTAAAAGTGGTTTTCCTGACAAAAGACTAAAATGCATGAAATAGCACGAACTTGGATATCACTGACCTGAGAATAAATCAGAGCCCACACAGAGAGCTGTCTGAGTCTGTCAGGAGCACCGTTACTCTGTTACTCTAGCCAAGCTGAGCCTCTCTCTCTCTCTCGCTCTCTCTCCTCTATCTCTCCTCTCTCTGTTCTCTTTCCTCTCTATCGTCTCTCTCGCTCCTCTATCTTCTGTTCCCCCCTCTCTCTCCTCTCTCTCTCCTCTCTCTATTCACATTTACATTTAGTCATTTAGCAGACGCTCTTATCCAGAGCGACTTACAGTAAGTACAGGGACATTTCCCCTGAGGCAAGTAGGGTGAAGTGCCTTGCCCAAGGACACAACGTCATTTGACACAGCCAGGAATCGAACCAACAACCTTCAGATTACTAGCCCGATTCCCTAACCACTCAGCCACCTGACTCCTATTCTCTCTCTCTTCTCTCTCTTCTCTCTCTATCCTCTATCTCTCTATCCTCTCTCCTCCCTATCTCTCTCTCTCCTGTATATCCCCTCTCTCTCCTCTATCCTCCTCTCCTTCATCCTTTCTCTCTCTCCTCTCCTCCCTATCCTCTCTCACTCTCCTGTACCCTGTCTCCTCTCTTCTTCCTATCCTTTCTCTCCTCTCTCCTTCCTATCCTCTCTCTCTCCTCTAACCACTCTTCTCCCTATCCTCTCTGTCTTCTCTCTCCATTCTCCTTCCTATCCTCTCTCTATCCTCTCTCTATCCTCTCTCTGCTCTCATCCACCTCCCTCGGCTTCCCCTTTACCTCCCCTCTACATTTCTGTTCATTTCTTTCTCCTCTTGTGTCTTTCCCTATCCCCTTTCCCAACCTCTATCTGTCTCTATCCCCCTCTCCTCTCCTCCCCTCACCCTCTCCTCTTCCCCCCCTCTCTCAGCCACTTGTCTAGCGCCCTGCTGCTGCCAGGGAGATGGAGGTGGGGTATTAAATGCTTAGTCAACTCCAATGCGCCCACTCCGCTCCTCCCCCTCACACACACAGTCCTCCCAACACAGCACACACAACCAACTGGCTGCTCCCATGTTGACGGCACAGTCTCCAGGCAGCAGTCGATGCTGGGGTTGGCCGTTCGACCGTCAAGGTTTCAGAGAGCCATGCCAGGCGTTCTGGCGAGGGTAATATGCCCAGAGCGCAGCGTGACTCAGGGCTGGATCAACATTCCTGACCGGTGCCTATTCTTCCTCATCTCCCCTCCCTCCGACGTCTCATTGTTTAACCGTTGCCTGGCGTCCATTACCAGCCGTCCACGCGTGGTTTGATGTGGAACACAGGCTGTACTCCGGTATTCATCCGGGAACACGCAAGAATGTGTTCTTCTTCTTCTCGTTAAAAGTATTCCGGTTCCCCGCTGGTGCTGTTGTCCTGACACGGCCAGTTCTCAAGTGCCCACATTCTGTGTGGGTGCCCCATGCGCACGTCTGTGTGCGCATGCGTGGAGTCCCACAGCGGAAGGCCTCCGTCGCAGCGGAAGGCCTCCGTCACAGCGTCGACGCACGCACGTCGAGGGAGACGACTGGTGGATAGCTCGTCGCCTCCCTCCTCCGTTAAGAGAAAGGATGTGTGATTATGAAGTCGTCAGCCATGACCCGGTATGGTTCCAGAGAAGCTCCCGTCTCCCAGGTCTTGGGGGTGCCATTGATTGGTGACCATGTGTTTGTGGCCGATAGACTGTGAAATGGTGTGTTGCTTGCACGGCTGTGTGGCACCTGCGCCCCACCAAGGTGATTGATTGGTTTGGTCATGTGGAATGTTCCCATCTGGTCTGCAGTAATGCCTTTTTTTTTTCTTCTTCTCTCTCTTCCTCATCTGTGGATAGCAAGCGCTGGCTGGAGGATAGTTAGGCTGGGAAGGCGGCAAAGGCCAAACGAAAACATTTCCACCCCCACGCACACGACGTCCGCCCCTCTCTCCCTTTTTACCGTCACAGGGAAATCAAATAGACCAAGACACAGCACCTGATTATCCCTGAGGGGGAGGGGAGGGTGGGATAAATACAATCAGGAGATCCACACCTCTCTCTCTCCCAGGCAGAGACCCAGAGAGACACCGGGAAGAAGCCCTCTGTGTGTTCTCAGTCCGTCGGAGGGGCCAGCGGTGCTTGATTTTGAAAGGCATACTTCAAGGCTTTAAGGACGTGTGTCATAATGAAGGTCGTCTTTGAACCTGCTGAATATTTAGAGGCCTTGTTCTGATTGGGAACCATTTCATGCTCCCTCTTTCGAAACTTGAGAGAGACGGAGGGAGCTTCTCTCTTTGCGCTAAAAGGAGCCTGTTTCATTTTGTGGAGAGAGCATGACTCACCTTAAGAAGTCTCTTCTTAGATTCTTCCCTGTTTGATTCTGATTTCTCTTAATCCTAGTCTCTCTCTTTTAATTGATCTATTCATCCCAACTAATGACTAATTACATATCAGAGCGCATCAGCGGAGGCATTCATCATCGTAGAACCTAATAATCAATGACATTTCAACAAAGGAGAAAATAAATATGCAAATAAGAACTCATTAACATTTGCGCTAGCTGTTTGAATAATGCTGCTGCTGACAAGGCTGTAATTAACAGAAATTGATGCTGAGCTCAGGGTGGGAGAGAGTGACATACTTGTTCCCATAGCGCTTTGTGTGGCCCCAGTGTGAGCCCCTGGCCTACTGATACCTCGGCTGGGCTAGGCTGGACTAGCCTAGGCTACACTAGGTTGGGGTGGCCTGGGCTGGGCTGGGCCAGGCAGGGCTGGCATGGGCTAGGCTGGACTAGCCTAGGCTACACTAGGTTGGGGTGGCCTGGGCTGGGCTGGGCCAGGCAGGGCTGGCATGGGCTAGGCTACACTAGGCTGGGCTAGGAAGGGCTGGGCTGGACAGGATTGTACCCATGGTGGCACATGCATGGTGGAAGAGGAGGGCTTAGAGGGTAGGTCCTCTCATTTCCCCCGGCCTCTCCTAGACCCTGCCCAGCCCTGCTCCCAGAAAGCTTGTATTTACAGTCAAACAGAACCCGCCGGAAACATCAAAAGGTAACAGGATGGATGTCCACAAACACTTGAGAGTGGGAAACAAAAGGCTCCGTTTGAAAAGCCAGGGAAAGCAGTGAGTGGGTGAGCTGTTTTGTTCCTGGTGGTGATGTTCTGAACCAGAACTTTCCACTCGAGGTCCAGTGTGTGGGATATCATAGTGGAAGCTGAGCAGGCTCATACAGTCTGTGATCTAACTGCTTTTCCAATGTTGGCCTCCTGGCTGCAGGTCACCAAGCCCAACCCCCATCACTTGTTCTGTCTCTGTTTTCCTGTCTACTTTCCTGTTTTTGTCACGGACGTGAACCAAAAATGCACAACACAATAAAGCTGTTTAGATCAGTTATTTAGACAGCTCAAAGTGCTGATTACAACAAGTCGAAGGAATTTCCTTTATTGCAAGTGTTAGCCCTGCCATATGGCCCAACATGGAACATTAACTTGACAGGGATAATGGATTGCTTTGGGTTGTAACACTAGCAGTAATACAGGGACAGGGGCATGGGGCTGGGCTCACACACTCAAACACACACACACAAACAACACGGCGCACGCTGGAAAAAATTGAGTGGGAACGGACTTGAACATGTTCATCTGACTCCAGAGTTACCCCTTGTTTCCTCAGCCTATGTTGTGTGTGTTTGTTTGGTCTCTGCCTATATAAAGGCGAGGGCTCTCTTGATGGAAAAACTAAGAGGCCCTCGGAATGCATTTGAGAGGCTGTAGAGCGAGCTCACTAATTGGTTGTTTTTGTGGCTGGGGTTTTGAATTGATCCCTGGAGATCCTTAGATCACTACCTCTCACTGTATCAAAACAAGGGCACTGCACAGCACCGCGGCGCGGAAATCAATAGGGAGTCACACTCTGAATGACTTTCTCATAAGCCAGCCTTTTAATCTGAGCCCAATGTGATTTCAATATTTAATACTAGAGATGCTATTTATACACAACACATTCTCTCTGCTCACCGAACAACGAGAGGGGCGAGGGGAAATCAATCTCTTGACATTGATCTAGAAGCATGGATACTTAAGTTTAGTTTTTTAGTTTCTATTTGAAAATTGCTTTCGATCTTGAGAGATTGCAATCATAGTGACAGCATTTGGATTTCTGAATGTGCAGTAAAATATCATTACACTTTTAACATTTATTGTGTCTGGCGGACACCAAAATTTAAGGGTGTTTTCTCTTTCATTTCAAGTTGATAGATTTTTCCAAGAGAACCTGTGTGCCATTGATTTATCTGGGAGACACTGATATTCAAGGTGACTGTTCCCAGCGGACTTCATTTATATTTACATCGGTGGCAGTGACGGCTGTAATTAAACAGGTTTATTCCTGTTGGTTTTGCATCATGCGTCTGGGGGATTACGTCTGCGTCGGTGTCAAGACTGTTCTTGGTGGACACGCATGTCAACACCTGGATGGCCCTGTCGTCTTCTACCCCAGGAAGGATGATGAATTAATTTAACATCCCATCCATCACGGCCACTTCAAACTCTCCCTTGCCAGGAAGTACAACAAAATAGAAAATGTCTAAATATATGACTAGGAATACAAACTGTCACAGACAAGAATCTCCAAATGAAACAGTTGGAGGAATATTGCTTTCTGTAGCCTTACAGCACCTGCTCAGAGCAGATCTAGTAATGGGGATATTAAGGCTGTTCTGTGTTCCGTGCACGCTGTGATAGCACAGGACAGGCCTGCTCTGGGAGATAATAAACCAAGCATGGCTAATGCCATGGAAAGTGCCGGGCCTTCCCGCATCGCCTCCTGTGAAATTGGCCTCTTGTTCTGCTGATTTCTGCTCCTTTCTCTCACAACAGGTTAGGGAGTTTTGATGGATGAGGTCTCGATTCAGACTTCTGTGCTTCATAAAGGAGAATTACGATTTAATGGCCCCGGTCATGTTCTGGCTCTGTAAATATGGTTATTACTGAGGCCTATTCTCCTCAGATTGAGTTTGAGCTTGCCTCAGACAGAGAGAGAGAGAGATCTGTGTCCTGGGTGTATTTGTAGCTAATTTAGTTGCTTGGCTGTAAAGCAACCCTAACTTTCAATAATCCATGTGATCTATTCCTGGTCCTCCATGGTCTCAGCCACACACACGTCCACCAGACATGTGTACATATATTCTGTCAGCTCAGAAGAACTCACTTACTAACCAGTAACATTATTGGGTGTGCTTTGCCTTCGGCAAGGGCACAACCTTTGTTCTCTCACATATATATTATTATTATTATTTTTATTATTCTTTTTGCCCCCCTAAAACTCAGTCAATATTTGGCCTACATAGACAACCTCGGTGTCAAAAGTTTCGTCTTGGTAGCGATTGAGTTGCTTCTATTGGAATTTACGTTCCGTTGCATGGTTTAAGTGGAAATTAAGTGTTTGTGGCGAAAAGTGAAGCTAACGGTGGCTAACTTGCTAGCCACAGTCAATGACGCTACTTACGTCACTAACGTCACGAAAACACGCGTGACTACCTTTGGCAGAACATTCGTTTTGCATCTGTTAACTTGGGGGATAGCTAGGCTAACTATAGCTTTACTGCAAGGCAGCTGCAGAAACGCCACAAGCAAAGAGGCCAGGGTGATAAATATTTACTCATTTTACTTTGTGATATGACACACAATTGTGATGTGTAATGTACAATATAAGCTGATATTATTAAGGAAGTACATCTACTTTCGGAAACAGTAGTCTACTATTTCACTGACATATTAGCATCATGACATTAGCCTGTGTTGCCCGGGCAACACATACTACAGTGGTCTATGATGTATCTGTTTTCAATCGTTAAAATAAACATTCCTCACATATACATTTTCGTTGTAGGATTTATTCTGACATTAGTAAACGATTTGTTGGTGAAATTACCATTACCTGTGGTTTCAAACCAGTGTAGCTCACTGCAACGCTGTAGCCTCCCCGAGACACTAGTGTGAGTAGCTAACAAAAACTCCTCAGCTGTTCAAGTCAAACGGCGACAGAACATGTTCGGCACTCCCCTTACTCAAGTCTTTCAATAGTTGAAACAATCTGACTACTAACCTGAACTTCATTGCCACAGCCTAAACTTTGTCAATCTGTTCATGAAAATAATTAATTTCAGCCTAAACCGTACAACGGAACGTTAAATCGAATTCAACCAACGCAATCGCTACCAAGACGAACACAGCAGTAGTCTAGTACTGTACTGTAGTAGCAGAATTTACCGGGGCAGCTTCTCCACACAGGGCTATATCGCATTTTGCGTTGTTACTGACAATGATCGCTACCAGTGAGCTTTTTATGAATGAGCGATTTTCCACTAAATAAATGTCAAGCTTATTTACGTTTTTGGGGGCATATTTTCAGTTAGCAGATGGTACTGTTTGAATCGCGATTCTATCTTCTGCCGGTAAAGTCGTAGAATAATCTTCAAAGGGGGTTCTTTATTAATGAATGAATGCAATATGAGTAGGCTAAATGCCTGAAAATATCACGAGAAGGGACAACTTAAAAGGACGTTTAAGTCATAGAGATTAGGTCCATTTTAACACCGGTCTGCCAAATGTATTCGTTTTGATTCAGCCTGTCAGCTGCCTCTTGCAGGGGAAATGAGAAGACATCATATTTCATTCTACACTTCACTCGTATTTTGAGTTGTAAATGAGCAGCAAAAAAAAGATGCTTTTAAATCTATGTAATCTTTATAAATAATAAGTAGGCCCGATGCATTTTTATATAAAATATACAGACCCCTGTGCAACCGACGCAAGCAAGCACACCCTACAATTTCCCCAGAAATTGTATCCTCTCTAGTTTGATTTTAGTACAGCTCTGTTATATACACAGTTAGCTATCTTTCCTGTCACTCAATGGCCATATTGAATGAACATGGTTACTTCTCAGGCCTTAGTGAAAGTGCTGTTGAAACTTCTCTGAGTTTTGCCAAGTTTCAAATGGCTGAGTTAGCAGTCTAATGCAGAGGCAGCAGTGTCCTCTACTAGCTAGAATCAGAACCTACTGTCCTGTCTGCCTCCTCTCAGCCTGCAGGTACCTAAGAACTCCCTCTCTCCCTCTCTCTTTCTCTCTTTCTTTCTTTCTTTCTCTCTCTTCTCCCCCTATCTCTCTCTGTCTCTCTCTCTCTCTCTCTCTCTCTCTCTCTCTCTCTCTCTCTCTCTCTCTCTCTCTCTCCCACACCACCCCTTGTCTTGTGCCTTGGCCTCGCCCCACACATCATACTCCACATGCGCTCTGCTCTTAAATGTGATGATTTTGGCCCATTCATCATCCCCAGTCAGAGATCTTCTATAATGTATGATGTGTCCTATTAGGGAGGGGAAGCGCCTGCTGGTGGCTTCCAGGGGGAAGCTGGGGGAGGCAGGGGGGAGGCAGGGGGGAAGCGGAGGGGAGCGTTGGGCCGGGCTGGTTATTGATCACAGCACCCCTCTGGCTGTCACTCCCAAAGCACTGCCAGGAGGAGATGGAGGATGCGATTAGATAAAAGGGGGTTGCAAACACATCCAGAGAGGAGGAGAAGGAGAGGGGGGGAGGAGAGGGAGTCGGAGGAAGGGAGGGAAGGACAAGAGAGGAGGAGAAGGAGAGGGGGGAAGAGGGGTTGGAGGAAGGGAGGGAAGGAAGGACAAGAGAGGAGGAGGAGAGAGAGCAGAGTCAACAGGGGGGGCCTCAGCCCTGTTAATCGGTGACCTCTGTACTGGACCTTCATCAGTAGCCGCTCTCTTGCTTGGCCCCTACCCTGGTCGCTACCCCTCTCTCTCTTTCTTTCTTTCTTTTTCTCTCTCTTTCTTTCTTTTTCTCTCTCTCTCTCTCTCTCTCTCTCTCTCTCTCTCTCTCTCTCTCTCTCTCTCTCTCTCTCTCTCTCTCTCTCTCTCTCTCTCTCTCTCTCTCTCTCTCTCCTCGAAGTGACTCATTTGGCTTATGGTGAAGACAGGGGGGGAGGGGGGGGCAGTGGCTTCACAGCTGCGATAGCTGGCATCGGTTCCTTAAACATCAGTGTCTCAGCCAGCAGCCTGCTTGGCACAAACACTCGCCAGTAACACTTAAACAAATTGCCATTGCAATGGCTAGGGCTGTCGTACATTGTTGATTTTTAACATTCCAAGAGACTTTTCAACTCACTCTTTCTGCTTGTTTTCATCTTGTAGATGACTATGTTATGATGAATAAGCTGACATTATTTTCCCATCCTCTCTGTGTTTGTGCTCTGAGCCCCCATAGATATTCCTGCCATTTACAACAGTGGTTATTTGACACTGTTACTCCAGCTGTGAAACTGAAATATACTATGTGTGTACTGTGTGTGTACATACATTTATATTATATCCAAGTTATTTCTTCTCCTAGCCACAACAATCAAAAATAATTAGCGTATATTTATATTTGATTTAAGAGATTAATAAAACATTCGGTATGATAGTTGCTGCCACACTTGCTGTATCTACTGAAGGGCCTCTCAGCTGTATCTGTATATTCATCTCCATTCCCTACTAGGTGCACATGTTGCTATTGTAAACAGTGGTGTGCCAGCAAGCCATCTCTTTGTTTACCCAGGATGCACTCTCATCTGTGGGGGATCATGCGTAGCGGCACGCTAAAACAGTTAAATGCCTGTTTACCGTTTGGCTCCTCTGGGATCTTTTCCCTCCCGGTGTGGGCCGCGCTGTTGACGGCGCTCCGTTCCCTGGGCGTGTTACAACGCTTGGCTTGTCGGGGTCATGCTCGGTAGGGTCAGGGGAGCTGCCTCGCTGCCTCGCTCCCCGGCAGAGGCGCCCCGAGAGGATGTTTTTCAGCCGTGCGTGGCTGTGCTCTGGTGGGGTTTGAAACAACAACACTCACCCCATCAATTATTCACCACAGACAGAGAGAGTGTGACACAACACATGCTGGGGAGGGATATTTCACTGTTGGACATAAATGCGTCTGCAGAGGGGAGAGAGTGCGTGAGGGCTGTAGACCCTGTCACACTGAGATGCAGCTCTGGGAACTATAAAAAAAAAAGATATGACCTTTTCATTCTTCCACAACGACAGATGTCTCAGCCCACCACGGTAGCACAGAATATATGATCTACGAGCAGAAAAGCTGCAACCAAATATCCGTTCCTTTTGCAAGAGAGGTAACCCAGAAATGTTACAGAGCATTAAAGGAGTTGTTTTGATCCCACAAGGGAAGCAGCTTTGTCAGTTAAACCACCTCACCTGATTCCTGCAGCCTCCTCTCTCTCTGGAGACGTCGTCTACAGATGTAACACGACCGTGCCCCGAAGCGTTGCTCAAATACTGTACATGCGAACAGTCTCCCCACACCTGCACACACCAGGCTGACGTTCAGATCAGTCAGCGACTCACACAATATCCCGGCTCTGCAAGTTCCTCACGCACTTAAAATATTTACCTTTTCCCCAGAGTAAACATAATTTAGTTTCCGTGCTTGCATCTAGCGCTCGTAATGTTTGGAAGCCTGACAAAAATAAATAACGTATGAGGTTGTTGTAGTTGTTTATCATTTTCACGCAGGAGCTTTCTTGTTTTTTTTGTTTTTTTCATGTCGGGGGTAAAAACTGCTGAGTTTAGATATTGTGAGGAACATGATTCATGTGTGTGGAGAGCCGTATGTTGTGTTTGCCCTCCTGACGGCTGCTGGGTAGTGTCTCGCAGGAGGAGCAGGGTACACCAGACGCACAACACTGATGAAGGCAGTCTGTCTGAGAGCATCAGGTTCCATCCGTGAATATTTATCAGTGAAAGATCAGATTGTGCAGGTTCAGACGCTAGATGCTGGTTATGGAATAGGATTGCGTGGGCAGCACAACACCATGTCAACATGTCAGCGGTGATTCTCCTTAACTAAACATTTGAAGCTTCATGTGGTATCTCTCATTGACATTAATATGTGTGGGTATTATCATAATTAAACAACTGGTATACCATATTTTTCAGAAATAAAGCCGCGGTTTATACCCAGATTTTAAATGTTTCTTGTGGTGGTGCGGCTTATATTTTGCAGCGGCTTATAGCACGTTTTTATAACAAAACAACAGTAGAAAACACTTTTTTCGTGAATGCTATTTAACCCCTTAAAGATGCTATAAAGCAAATTCCATGATTTGCTTTTCAGTAGAGCAGCTGATATATCGGCGGGCCGATATTATTGGCCGATATTGGGCATTTTCCAAACTATCGGTATCGGCATTTACAATGGCCGATAAATTTACATTTACATTTAGTAATTTAGCAGACGCTCTTATCCAGAGCGACTTACAGTAAGTACAGGGCGTTCCTCCTGAGGCAAGTAGGGTGAAGTGCCTTGCCCAAGGACACAACGTCATTTTTGCACGGCCGGGAATCGAACTGGCAACCTTCTGATTACTAGCCCGCTTCCCTAACCGCTCAGCCATCTGACTCCCCATTAAATGAATATTAATGGGTTTTTTTATTGTGTTTTTATTCAAAGGACATTAGGTTTCATATCTTAAGTTTGTATTTTTATTAAAAAAAAATATCTGCATTAACTATGCAGTTAATGCATAACTAATATGCATTAACATATTATTTTAGTGAGGAAATAATAACAGGAGTCAGATGGCTATTATCAGAAGGTTGCTGGTTCGATTCCTGGCCATGTCAAATGACGTTGTGTCCTTGGGAAGGCACTTAACCCTACTTGCCTCGGGGAATGTCCCTGTACTTAGTCGCTCTGGATAAGAACTTCTGCTAAACGTGACTAAATGTAAACTACAAATAACTACTGTTAGGGAAATCAGTTTGTTTTGTTACGCGTTTCTGGATTTTTAAAATATTTTTTTATATTGGCCGATATCGGATAATCAGATTTTCCAAATATTTGTATCGGTATCGGCCTTAAAAATCCTTTATCGGTCGGGCTATACTTCTCAGTACATTATATACGTGTGAAATGAGTTGCTGAAAGCACGTGCAAAGCTCGAAAAAAATTTCGCACTGAAATGTGGAGTTAGACCGTTGAACAGTTTCTCACTGTTCAAACACAAAACCCCCATTCTGGTGGGGTGCGGCTTATAGAAAATGCGGCTTATTTTCCCAAAAATACGGTAGACAAATGTCAGCATACACTACCGTTCAAAAGTTTGGGGTCACTTAAAAATGTCCTTATAAGAAAAGCACTGTTTTTTTCAATGAAGATAACGTTAAATTAATCAGAAATACACTATACATTGTTAATGTGGTAAATGACTATTCTAGGTGGAAACATCTGTTTTTTAATGAAATATCTACATAGGTGTATAGAGGCCCATTTCCAGCAACTATTACTGTATGTGTTCGAATGGTACATTGTGTTTGCTAATTGCCTTAGAAGACTAATGGATGATTAGAAGGATTAGAATTAGAATGCCAAAGGTCTGCAATGTTGTAATTGCTGCAAATGGAGCATTATTTGACAAAAGCAAAGTTTGAAGAACAACATTTATATTTCAAATAAAAATAATTATTTCTCCATCCATCCATCCATCCGGATGGATGGATAATTATTTCTAATAATAATAATTAACCTTGTAAATGTCTTGACTATATTTTCTATTCATTTTGAAAGTTATTTGATAAAAGTGTGAGTTTTCATGGAAAACACGAAATTGTCTGGGTGACCCCAAACTTTTGAACGGTAGTGTATATGTACTCAAGGGCATCAACCTTGTACAGTTTCTAGTCTAAGTGCAGCTCTCTCTGTGTCTCCTCAGGTAAATCGGAGAGGTCTACATTTCCAGCCTATGGGAGGGAGCCTGGGGTGTCTGGTTGCCAGGTAAGTTTCAAATAACAAGTTGACGTCTTTCCCCCCAAAATATGCATCTCAGTATTGTAAATCTTGTCTTTTACTCAATGTTGATGGCCTCTTGTAACCATGGATAAAATGGAAGTGTCCATCCATGTCAGAGTGTATTGAGTGAACTGTAGCTGGAGAGAAAGAGACTATGTGTTGTGGTTGCCTGCGGTTCTGTGGTGGATGAAAAGAGGCCTCGGGAGACAACCTGAGTAATGGGACTGCAGAGATAATGAGTGAGTGATTAGACAGGTGTATGCAGGCCCCTGCTCCCCAGCCTGGTCAGTTGAGCATGGGACATCCAGATTCTCCACCGCTCAGAGAAACACCACGTTCAACACCTCCATTAAGCCAGGGTCGCTGAGCACAGCCCAGCCCTCTCCACAGCCACCCAGATGTTCAACACAAAGGCCTGATTGTATACAAGCCACAGCTCTCCCTCTCTCTCTCCCTCTCCCTCTCTCTCTGTCTTTCTCTCTCTGTCTCACAGAAAATGGCTTCCCACTAGTCTTATTGTTCCCACTCCCACTCCCACAAACTCATTCACCAATATCTTCCTAAGTTATTTCTTACATTTGTTCTTAAGAAAGTTCCTAAGAAAAGTCTACGTGTGATTCATGCTGTGTTCCTAAACAGCAGAATTGTTTGCAGGTGTGGCCTTAGAATGACGAATCCCAATATTTTGTCAATTGAAAGCTTTTGCCCCGTGCTCCTATTTACCATAGGTAAACGCCCCGTCAATTCCCATAAAAGGGCATGAGATGGCAGGGCCGTGTGCACACTCAGAGAAATGTCTAAAAGATGTGGTAAAGACGGTGGAGGCCTCGACTCCAAAAGAAAGAAAAACTTTTTTAATTCTGAAGTGGAGGTACTGCTGCAAGAAGTTAGCGAAAAACTACACATCATATTTAGTAGCGTCAGCGGTTGACACAAAGCAGTAAATACGCCATTGTGTGGTGTACATTTACATTTACATTACATTTAGTCATTTAGCAGACGCTCTTATCCAGAGCGACTTACAGTAAGTACAGGGACATTCCCCCGAGGCAAGTAGGGTGAAGTGCCTTGCCCAAGGACACAACGTCAGTTGGCATGACCGGGAATCGAACTGGCAACCTTCGGATTACTAGCCCGACTCCCTCACCGCTCAGCCAACTGATGTAGTGCCAGTGTGCGGAATAGGCCTACTATGGGCCTATAAATACCTTGATCAGTCACTTATTATTGGATGGCAAGGTTCCCGTTAACATAATTGATGTGAATTGAAGACAAAGCAAGGCTAGTTTATTTACAGTATATAGGCCTAGCACAATTCATACACAATGGCAATTCAAAGTGCTTTACAAATGAGCAGAAGTGTAAGTGTAGTGTGTATTTATTAAAACAAACAAACATATAATTATGTGTAAAATAATGAAAATAATTAGTTTATTAATTATAAAGGAGAGAAATATTCAATTTTAAATTCGAACGAACAAACTTTGCGCAAACATGTCAGCTCTCAAGTGTGTGTAAGAGTGCTCGTGTGTGCTTAAATTCTGTTCTTACCTAAGAACAAATCCCAAATAAGAAAACATTGGTGAATGCCAGAATCTTTGTGAAAACTGCGTAAGTGGGGTTTAAGAACAAATTTGTTCGAACATTTGGTGAATGCCCATTGATATTGGGATTGAGTTTTCAGTGCAAAGTCCCGCCTTGAAGATTAGCTTTTAGGATGCAACAGAGCTATGTCTTTAGAAGATAGAGCCTCATCTTTAGGCTTAACCCGAGGTCAGTGGAGCCTCTGACCTTATTGAGCCACGCGTTAACCCACTCCCCAAACTAATGACTAATTACATTCGATAGAAAACCCCCTGCCCCTCTCCTGTCCTTTCTGTTCTGGAATACACAAGCCCTACACACTGCACTCTGTGAACCACAGTCCCAGAGTGCTTTGCGCTTCCAGTCAGACACTGGTGCTAGAGCTCATTTGCTCATTCATAAAAGAGTGTTCTGAGAGGGAATGCCAGTTCAGACATTTTGGGGAGGAACCAGGGGAGTTCATGCAGGCCTGCAGCTGCTGGGATCTGAGGCTGGCAAAGACTCTGTTCATGTGGTCGCAGAAGAAAAACAGGAAGACCAAAAAAGCCATTTCATTCCTCAGAGAATGCAGGAAGAAATGTATGCTGGAAACGGCTATATTAATATTGTATAACCCCTCTGGTGATTATCGACAGGGTTCGTCCGTTGAACCTCACACAGCAGAAGCAGAGCATCTCAGGTGCAAAGATTATCAGGCATTGTTTATCTTTTAATGAGCAACTCAATGTCCACAGCAACTTTTTAACCCCGTCTGTAAAAGGTTGATTTCACAATCCATCCTGCAAACCTAATAAATGCTAACATTTGTATTTTCCTCTCCGAGGACCAGGAAGGGAAATTTGAAATACACAAACAATCTATCAAGGGGTTGCCTTTTGGAAAGTCCAGTAATTGCTCCAGATATCTACCAATGAGCCCATCAGTTACAGGCTTGTCATCAAGCCCAGGCCACTTGCCTCGCTCAGCACCGTATTATTGCATCATTTGGACTTGATGTAGAACTCCCTGTGTTTTATTTGGTTAGATATTCATAGTGTTACAGCCAGCTGTGGCCCCTTATCCCACTGTTACCCTCGCACAGAGCTCACATCAATTAGGCAACAAGCAAGCTAGCTACAGTAGATGGGTTTTAACCTGCAGGGTGTTTTGGGGGAGGGGGAAAGGTGTGTGTGTGGGGGGGGTGATGGTGGAGGGTTCCCAAGCACAAGTACCACAGGTCCCCTCGGACTGTTTCAAGTACGGTGGATTCGAGCAAGAGGACGAGAGAGTGGTCTGTGTGTGTGCATGTGTCGAGTGTGCGTTCCGTATCCCTGGTGATGTTGTGGTAATGAGGAGGGCTGTGTGTGTACGATTGTGTGTGTGTGTGTCTGAGACTGTGTCTTTGTCTGTGTGTATGTTTGTTTGTAAGGGGCGGGGGGGTTGTGCTGGTGACAGAGGGGCTGGCGTGTTGCCTGGCTGCCTGTCGGCGCTGCGTTCTGCAGGTAACTCCTTCGCCTCCTGTGAGACGGATTAGGCTGATTAATGTGACAGGCTGCAGTTGACAGATGACTTCCATTATCTCCTCAAATCTGCCTGACATTTCTCAGTGCAAGATGAGCGTTGTGATGTGAAGAGGCTTTGGGCTGAGAGCCGTGCCGTTCGTACAGCTTTCTGACATAAAGACTTGTGGTGGGTGTTAGACATTAGCCTGATGAGATGACTGACTTAAGTGTCATTCATGGCAAGTGGTTGCCCTGTATAATTCATCCCTGACATCGAGAACCAAGGTGTTGCCCTTTATATTTGAAGTGGGTTTACATCGTGTCAGACCCATTCATACTAAAACTCAGACAGGGGTAATTAGGCTACCGGGTCTGGGCGACTGGGCGATGATCCCTCTACTTATGACACTCACTACTACACGTTAGCATGCTAACTCAATTAGCGCTCAATCCTTTTTCTTTTAAAATCCAAGATTATGGATTTAATTTCCTGAAAGCATAACAGCTTTTTTCCCCAGTAATCTTTAAATAGGATTCTCATGATACCAAATCTGTCTAATCAACACCACCGAACCCATGCTCTCCTTGCGACCCATCCATCTCCCCAGGGTCCTAATACCGGTAGATTAGACAGTAATTGGTAGTTGATCTGATCTTGGTAGCTCCACTCCACTCCTACCCCACGCTGGCTTCTAAAAAAGAAACGCTAATATCGCTTTGAGGATGGGATATCATTGAACAAAGAGGGCAGGCAGCAGCCGAACTGGGTCTGTTGTGCCATGTCAATGTCAAGGCTGTAGCCTCACTGACAGGTTGTCAGTTTGCAGTGCCTGTCCCCCCCCCCCCCCCCACTCCTCCTGTTCCTCCTGCAGTAAAGCTGTGCCAGAGCTGATTTTCACAGGACTTGATGGCCTTCGTTTCAATCTGTCGAAATTAGGACTTCTGGTATTTTTAGAAGATCACATCCAAGAGATGACCTTGTTGTGATAGTCGGTTGATGCGTGTAATGATATTTATCTTTATGTAGAATAGGTTAAATTTCACATCAGGAGCATAACATGATAAAATTGATTTTTGAGTTACATTGTTGTTGTAGTTTTTTACATCATTACAGCCCAAGGTCAGAACTGTCTTTGTGCCTGACCTCTATTGGATTGACGTGTCAGTGCTTACTGTGTCAATCTACCACCACTCCCAGTCTTCCACTGAGAATTCCTTAAGGCACACAAGATGATGCCAGACTAGACTAGGAGCCCAGAGAGAGAGAGAGAGAGAGAGAGAGAGAGAGAGAGAGAGAGAGAGAGAGAGAGAGAGAGAGAGAGAGAGAGAGAGAGAGAGAGAGAGAGAGAGAGAGAGAGAGAGAGAGAGGCATACAGAGACAGAGAGAGAGATAGACTAGTTCTATAACCACTCACCTGCTTCTCTTAACTGACCTCAGTCTCAATTTAAGGCTTGCAACTAATTGGCCTAAGTGGGCCAGAGCCTTAATTGATACCTTCAGCCAGTTTGCTCGGGGCACAGTTAGTGGATTGGATATTGGTAAAGGAAGAAGAACAGATCTGACATAGGATGGACCATCCAGCCAGCCAGTCCACCTGGGCCAGTCACCTGGGAAGCCTGCTAATCTGAGCCAGTCAGATGCCGTTTTGGGACAGCTCTGTGTCGCCCGGCATGGCTCCACTAATTGGATACGTGTGCCTGAGATCATAGGCTGGTCCAGCAGTCTGCTGCTCCCTGGCTCGGGTGCCACACTTGTCCAGTTAAGCCGCCCTGTTTTTTTTTTTTTCTTCAGGGAGACGACAGCTCCAGAGATCAGACAGATGGTTTAATGAGCCTTTAGCTGGCCACCTCTCCTTCCTCTCCCCCCGCCTCCCCCTCCTTCCTGGTAGAGCTTCTCCTCTCATCTCCCAGGAGCCAGGACGTGTCCCTGGCCTGCTGTGTGTGGAGATGCCAGTGATCGCTGCTGATCAATACTGCTCCACTGCAGCCTGGAGGAGAGGGAAATCACTAGGTCAGCCTGATTGGATCGATTTCTCCTTGGAGTTCACTGGAGCTGCTAACAGCGCCACATCCCAGAGCAAACTCTCTCTCTGTCTCTCTGTATGTGTTTGTGTGTGTGTGTGTTTGTAATGGCTATTGAAATTTCAATCTTGAAATTCGATCCCTTATGCTGATGAACCGTCACAAAAACAATATTTACAATAACGATCAAACAGTGCCATCCTTCAGATATTTACCCATTATGCTGATTTATCTTATTGTCTTCTCATCTTTGTTGATTTGTTGGCTGTAAAAAAAAAAGAAGGCTTGAAGTATGATGGCTTTGCTAGGTGGACATGCATTCATAAAGATCTGTGCTCATCTGGTTTTGTGAATCGAGGTTTAACTGTCTTCCCCATTAAAGACAAACGTGTTTTATCTCTGGGTAGATTATTGGGGAGTTATGGTAATGCTGCCCACACTGTTGGCCCCCTTACTCCCACAGGAGCACACTTCCATGATGCTGCTCAGTGGATTGATTAACAGTCTTTAACAGAGCATTAGGGGGATGGCTGATTCATGACTAACCGTCACAGTGATCAAACTTGACAGTGCATGAGTTCACTAGCAGGCTGAGTTGTGTTTGAGCTCCTGGTAGCATACTGTTTGTCACACCCTGACAACCTGCTCAAGACTCTCTCTCCGTGTGTCTGTGCCCCTACTGCAGGCTAGCACGCGTGCCGACATCGCCTTGGCCAGTCCCGGGCCGGCACCGGCGCCAGGAAAGTCGCCTGCGTCGTTCTACTCCTTCACCGGGGCCAATCCCAGAAGACGCTCTCTACAGGACCCCAAACCAGTTGGTCAGTGCCAGTTAGCTAGTAACCTGCTATTAACAGTCTACTGAATACTATTAAACACATTATATTTTACATATGAAATGTTGTATCTTAAGAAAATGTCTATCTGAAGCTGTATAAAATCAACCCTGTATACAGTATTGTTGTGACACAGTTTCCTCAGTAAACACAGTATAGTGGACTCTCAGAAGGGACGGATATCCAGCTCCTGTTCTAGACAAAGACAGAGCTCGGGCTTGTTTTACTTGAAGTGACCTTGTTTGTAAGAAGCCATTGATCTGTTTTCCCTAGCTCCCTGAACAAGCCTGCCCTGTCCAAGTCCCCGTGTTTACCCTGAACGATTAATGACTTCTTTTAAAGCTGACTCTTTAAAGCTTGGCTGAAAAGATTTGATAGTGATAAGTGTAATGAATGGCTCAACATGCAAGCAATAGATGGCTTTTTCTTTTCTTTTTTGACACGCTGCTATTTGACGAAGTTGGTCTTCCCTCTTTCTCCATGTCAAGGAGTGTGTGGTGTGCTGTGTTTACCTCCCGCAAAAACTCCTTCTTCTGCCTGAACCCTGTTTTATCTCTCCACAGATCCTCAACAAACAAAGAAAGTTCGCAAGGTCCCTCCTGGCTTACCTTCATCTGTGAGTGAAGATTATTTCATCTGCCTGCTTCACAGCTCACCGAAATAGATCTCTCTGTGAGCGTACCCAAACACGTGCACAGAGGCACACACCCAGGCACACACACTCACAGGCACACTCGCACAAACAAAGGGAGCTGTTGACACCACTGTCACACAAACTTAGTCGGGATTTTTGTTTGTTTTTGTGCGCTCTTCAAAGACCCCCTCGACATAGACACCAGCGGTGCTTACTTGATGTGACGTGTGAGGGAGGCCACAGACCAGCCGTGTTGTTTTCATGTTCTTGTGTCTGTGTGTGTCGCAGCCCTACGTGTATGTGTGTGTGTACATTGGGGGTGATTGATTTTGGGGGGCTGCCCTGTCACAGCGTGGCCTCCTCAAAGGCCCTCCTGAGGGACGGGGCGCGGGGTAGCAGAGCTGTCAGAGCGCATCCACAGCACTGCTCTTTTGATGTTTAATTAGTCATTATGTAGCCGAACAGGAGGACAGACAGAGATTAATAGCACCGAATCGGAGACATTTCCATGGGTAATAATCCCGGTGGAGCAGAAGACATTAGGATGCAGAGGAAGTGTGGAGCTCAGCTTGCCTCCGCCTGGGCCTGCCCTTGTTAATATGCAGGAATCACTAAAGTCAGATGTTCATTGTGAAAACTCTGGTGGATTTTCAAAGCTTCCGTTAAGCCTCGCTTTAACTCCTCAGCACTGGTACCAGAGAATGGCTTCTTGAAGAAACAGCAACTGGTTTGCAGAGATCCCCTCTTTCTACGCTTTTGTGCTAAAGGAAGGATTCGTCGTCCGAGAACAAAACAGGGGGCGTCTCGGAGGTTGGATTTGCGTTTTCGGGAGCCGCAATAATCGGGAGCCCGCCGCACCTCTGGAATTGAACGTCGGAACAGGACGCGGCACATGAGAGACACAGAGATGTGTGTTTTTGTTTTTGTTTCTGGGAATCTGGGTTTGAATCCTACTTTTCAGGGGAGCAGAGGGCGGGGGGGGGGGAGCTGTCAAGGGCAGCATGGAGAAGAGCCCTGTCTTCCTCTTCTTAAGCACGTGAAGTATGGTGGTGTTTTTGTGGGGGGGTATTTGGAGGGGCGAGAGGAGGGGGGCTCCAGAGAAGAAGGGAGGGAGGCAAAGAAAGATTGGTTGCCTTGCGGGGTACATCCCTTTGTTGTGTAAATGGATGCAGGGCTTTTATTTGTCAGTACTTAACACATGGGCGCAGGTGCACTTGCGTGACTCATAACGGCACAATCAAAGCAGCAGCACGGGCCCGGATGCAAAGAGTAGTGACAGACACCAGGAGGATGTGCTGCCTCCTCTCTGTCTCTCTCTCTCTCTCTCTGCTTGCTGTGTAGGAGACCAGGGCTGGATCTCAGAGGAACTGTTTAGGTGTGTGCAAATACAGGGAAATGCTTTGGTATGACGCTTGATAGTATTCAAATGCAGAGTGAGGTTATTTCTGTCTCCAGACAGGTTAAGGCTGGGCCAGGTTCTGGTGGTGGTGGTGGTGGTGGGGGGGGGGGGGGGTTGGCTGGAGGTCTGGTGGTTTCAGCTAGAAGGAGGTGGTGAGGTGGGGGGGTTTGGAGTGGGCTGCTAGTGGGAGGTGTCAGCAAGGCGGAGGAGGGGGTATGAGATGTAGGAGGGTGTATGGGGGCAGCTTATAGGTGTTTAGAGGTTATAGATAGCGGCTATTAGGCAGGTGATGGCAACTTGGTTGTGAGCGGGTGGGGTTGGGCTAGATGCTGGTGTGTGTGGGGCTGGTTCTGAAGCACACGCCACGCCACATCCACACCCACACCACTGAACTGGCGGGCGGAGTGGTGGTGGGGAGGGTGTTCAGAGGTGTGGATGTGCACCTGGAGCGCTGGGTTGCCGGGGGCAGCTGTGCAACGAGCCTGCAGGTAGCTGGAAAGCAGGAATGCCACTGCAGATACCGCTGAAAGCTTTTGCTTGTGTAAGCACCAGGCCTTCACCAGAGGCCTTGAATAGCTGCTTGATAAACAAAATGAACACAATGCTTCCTATCATTATTTCCCCTGCTGGGAATTCTCTTATTTATTTATTTCGATTTCTTTTTTCTTTTTCACTTTCCTAACCTAAAGATAGTTAAGGAGTTTGAATCTGAGGAGGAGTACGTTTAAATGCGATCCTGCTGTGTGTATATATACATGAAAGTTTATGTTTGAATCTAAATATTTATGAAGGCACATCCCCTGTGCATTAAAGGTTTCCCCCTGCAGTATATACCCGGACATAGGGCCTATCAGGAAGAGCCAGCCGGTGATTGCAAACATTCACATGTTTATAGACCTATTACATTTTTTTATTTTTTTTTCATAACCCACTTTACAGTCCAAGTCCTCCTGACGACTTTAGGAGTGTGTCTGCATGTGTGCTTGCGTGTGTTTGTGTGTGCACGTGTGCCCTCGTACGGTATGTTTATTCCGATGCCAAATCAACTTCATCAGTCAGCTTGATAAGCAGCTTTTTAGCTTGATTAGCGCTTTTCTTTCCTCCCCTTTGAAGTCTAGATGAACCTAAGCTGTGCACACTGTTGAAACCCACGTGAGGATTAGCTGTCTCTCACAAGCCCGACAAACACGACGCCATAACTTGCGACGGTAAAAGCCGCGGCGTGTCTCTCGGATACGATCGAGCCGTCGTCGTGGCGTGCAGCCGGTCCTGCGGCTCCTCGGGAGCGTTGTCGCTCAGCCTGTGGTTGAAGTGAAGGACTTGACGTGCGGTGGCTGGCCGGAGCGTCCGCCGTGCGGCGGCGTGGAGGGGCGCTGAGCAGGGACGCTGTCGGCCAGCTGTGTGGGCACCTGGGCTGGGCCCTGTCTGACAGCAGGGAGACACGCCACTGCGTTGCTCCTGGGGAAAAGCTGTATCTTGTAGATATTCGTGCGTAGCCTGCAGGGTATGGCTGGTGTGTTTGTGTGTGTGTGTTTGCTCATGCGTCTGTGTGTGTAAATAGCCAGGGCTTTTTTTACGCGCCCTTGTCAGAGGCTCAACGGCTTGATGTGACACTTCCTCCCTGGCTGTGGTGACGGTATGGCTGGAGGAGAGAAGAAAGTGGCGGGCGGGGGGGGGGGGGGGGGCAGAGGGGTGTAGAGAGGGGGGGGTGTCGTCTTCCTTCAGGGACATTTGCAAGCGAGAACCCTGGCTGTGAATGACAACAACAAAAAAAGAAATCGTCATTTGCTTTTGACAGATCACTCCGACACCCTTGTTTCTGGGAGCTTTTACGCTTAGTGGGAAGACAGGCTCTGGAGGAGAGGAAGTTGGCCACAGGGTGTGAGACCAATACACAGGATTTTGCCTTGCGGTGCAGTTGGGTGAATGACACACAGAGGAGATCTTCTCCCTCTCCTCCTCTCCCTGTCTCTGTCTCCTCACTCCCCCTCTTCTCCTCTTATCCACTCTCTTTCTTCCTCCTTCTCCCTTTCCCCTCCTTTCTGTCACTACTTGTGTGTGTGTGTGTGTGTGTGTGTGCGTGTGCGTGTGCGTGAACTTCCTCCGCCATTGTCACCGTGTGGATGTTGCTTAGACAGCCACCTGCAGGCGGAGCAAGGAACTGCAGGCAGGAAACCCTCTCCTTTGTTTTGCCTTTGAACCACAGCAGGTCAGGACCTGGAGAAGGGTTCCTCTGAATAGACGTGCCTGGGGATGAAACGCGTCAGCAAAGCCTTGTGCAAATACAGCGAAAGAAACTCTGTTTGATGTGGTTCTTTCATCTAGGCTGTCTTGCATAGACGACTATGATGTGTGCTCCAGGATTGTCTGTTATTTCACAGTCCCAGATGACTTGCTTAACCTTCACATTCATCCGTGTTCCACAACAAGCTTGTGTGAGAGGCTTCTGTTCTGTGACAGTCTAGGTCTATCGCTTTCTGAGTTTAACATGAATGAATCAAATGCTTTGTTCTTGAAGGCACAGTCCTTGTCGTTGTCATTTACAGTAGTTGGTGTGTCATCATGCTTTTTTGTGGTTGGTCAATAAACGTATGCTTCTGGAATTTTACGTTTCTTTGTCAAATGGCTTAGAGTGGGATTTTGTATTCGAAAACTCCAGAGGACATATCTGGAGTCTCCCTGCCCTTGCTGGTTCCAGCCCAGCTACCACCCCTGCTCAGTCCTGAAGGGTCAACCACCAGGGGGCAGTGTGTGAGGCCCTGGTCTGGTCTCGTGTGTGGAGGTGGGCGGATGAGCTCATCAGATGGCTGACTAGATAGATAACTGGTGTGATCCTGACCAGAGTCGTACCCATCTCCAGGACACCCCGGGTGTGTTCATCTCTGCTCGTTGAGGTTGACCACTGACACCGAGAGACAGAGATGAAGGAGCAAGCACACCAGCCAGAGCTCCCTCCTGCTTTCATCTACCGGGGAGGAAAGGGAGTTCAAGAACAGAGAGCACAAATTAATGCACAGATTAAAGTCATTACTCACATTCCGGGCCTGTTGTCAATGACTTATGGCAGGCATGCGTGAGGGCGCTGTGTTAACCCAGGTCTGGAGAGGGCCTGGCAGTCACAGCAGGGGCCTCTGTCAACCATCAGCCCTAATTAGGTTAGGAGGCCCCGCACGCTATTCTGGGCCCCTGTCAGCCCGGTGACTGTGCTGAGAGCACAGCAACTCGTGAAGATCACTCCAGGACACTGAAAGGATCCACTCCCAGTTGATTGGTTAAACGATGGGCGAATCCTGGCATGGCTGAAGGTAGAAGCAGGGTTGATCCCTTTGAGTGGAATGAGTGTTGTGTGAAAGGCTGAGACACTGGCACACACACTACTGACCAACCGTAGGCTGCTGTGGGGGTTCTGGGCGGGAGGAGAGACCGAGGCCTAGTTTCACCTCCAGCCAAACACACCTGCCTTCTCCAGCCCTTCGAATGCTTACTGGATTACAGGGCCCACGTAAACAGATTAAAACACAAATCTTTTAGTTGGAACCTTCCTGTTGTTATTTGGTTATAATTTGTGCATATGCATACATTACTGAATGGGGGTTGTTGAGATGAATTCGGCTATACCCCAGAAATGTGCTTGGTTGTTTTCTTTTTGTAGGAGACATTGGAAGATACGTCTATACAGTTTTAGGACAACAAAGGGAATTCAAATTTGAACAAAGTTGGGTGGAGCGTGGCTGGTCAGTCGTTAAAATCATATTTGGATGAGAGAGTGGGTGTATTGGCCAGTAGTCAGAGATAGGGAGGGTTGAACAGGGAACTGTTGCTCGTTATCTTGTCTGTAGTTCGAAGATGCATTGCACAGTCTGAGCGACCTGCTGGGTGGGTAGGACGTTTGCGTGTGGGTGTGACATCATCCCAGTTAGCTAGAACAGCTCATCCACGGCCGAGACAGGATTGCCATGCTATACATTCATAGAGCGTGGCAGTTACACCATAGGATGCGTGCTTGGGTGCGTGCGTGTGTGTGTTTACCCAGAGCACACACACACAGAAAGCCTGCTTTATAAATAACTTCTTTTTTTCCTGCACACCTCCGTGCTCTGCGCATGCAAAGCGTTAGGGAAATAAGAGGAGCAGGAGGAAACTGGTGTGTTGCTAGACTTTCACCAACGTCTCAAACTGACGTCTGTGGCCTGTCTGGAACTGGAGCAGCCCGCGAATGAGGAAACACGCCTGCTTCGTCAACGCTTTTCTCTTGTAAATCATCTGCGCGATGTGGAGGGAATGTGTCATTAAGACAAGGTGGTGCTGTGCGTGGCTCTTCTGTGAACTCCTTCTGGGGGGGTTAAACTGAGATTAAGAGTCCCCTCTCTGCAACCCCCCTGCCCCCCCCCCAACCCCCTCCTTTGCCACTCCCTCTGTAAAAAGCCCAGCTTCTCACAGGAAACAATCCCCGGGGCTCATGACCTCATGGTTCAAATCCATGTGTGAGCTGAGATGGGAGGTGACCTCGGCGTGTGGATTTGCTCAATCTCCTTCAACACTCAAACAGGCCTTCTGGTAAGCAACTCTCGAGGCTGCTCTGAGAAGGGTTCAGTGAGCAGGTGGATCGTTGGTCGAGGTGTGAGGTTGGTCAGTGAGCTAAAGGCTTGGCCTACTTGGAGTCAGTTTCAGATAGACTGCGCTAACCTGGTCCATCTAGAGGCTGACTGGTGTGGGACAGAGTTTCCTGTAGAGCAGGGCTCAGAGTCAGGGCCCTACAGTGGATCACAAGGTCTTCTGCTTGCTTTTAGGAAGGGATGAGTTACAGGGCTTACTTCTCTACCTCAGGACAACATAGCAGATCACTGATGGCTGAGGAGCAATACTGAATTGTGAGTATTTCTTAGATGTTATCAAATAATGTATGTGTGTGGGTCTACTACAAAGAAACCAGTTAGAAAGATGATGAGGATATGGCTCTTTAAGACAATTTGCATACAGTATTCTGGCTTTGTGAACAACACATGGATGCTCTTCGACCAATTTGGTGTCCATCTCTCTTTCCTCATTTTCTTTGAGCTTTCATGTTCTTTTTTCTCAGCCCGGTCCTCTGTGCCTCGGCTCGTTTTTGGATCCTTCAAACACACTTCTATCATGGCAATTTTCCTTAAAGCATCAACTTGAAACGGTTCCAGATATAAAGTGGTACCAGCATGTAGACCCACTGCCTTGGAAGAGTTTAAAAGAATCCCAAAGAAGAAAGAGGAATAAATAATAATAGTACCAAAGGAAAAACATAATAAACTGTAGTTTTCTCTGGAAAAACGGGGCCTTTCATCTTTTTTTATAACAATAGTGCTCTGAATGAGTCCACAGACTTGTGTTTGGTCCAGGAAGCGGCCAGTGGCAGACATGAAAGACTCCATGGAGTCTGGGTGGAGTGGATTTAAAGTGTCTCTGTATGGTACCAGGGTCAGAAATCTCTACTCTGCTCTGCTCTGCTCGCCTCTGCTCTATTTCCTCCCTCCCTCCCATCAGTGAGTTCTCAGTTCTCCCTTTTGCTCTCATCTCCTCAGTGAGGTGGTTGTCTCCTGGTCTTTGTTACCCGGGGCTGCAAGAACTAGACCATCCCAGTCCTGTTGCCTGACTTCACAGCCCAGTCTCTTGCAAACTGTCTGTTTACAGTCAGAACCACACTGAAGTATTTTTCCCCGACAACATACAGTCTCATGTCGGTGGTCACACTGAACATCAGCTGTAACGTAAACGTTGTATGGAAACACTGACAGGACATGTACACTTTGGCTCAGATGTGGTAGGACATCATCCTTCCCCTCCTTCCATCTCTCCTCCACGCCTACCTCTTTCATTTCCCCCCCTCTCTCTCTTTCTCTCTCTCTCTCTTTCATTTCACTATCCTATGTTTTATTCTTTTTAAAAGGACCAAATCAGACTTCCTATCAGTGTCATCTTGTTCTATACTCTTTCTGCACCGAGTGACCGCTGTCCCAGGTGAATGCTAATTGCACATTTGTTGATTGTGGGAACAGGTTAATGCTCCAGCCAGATGGCAGTTTAAAAGAGAAACCCTATCCGTCAGTTTAACCTCACCAATCTAACACTAATTAAATCATTAAAAAACAGAAGCTGAACCCATCCAGGATTAGAACCTGTGGTGGAGACCATTCTTCCAACACTTTATTTACATACACGTCATTTGTTTGCTTTTGAAGGAATTCAAATGAACGATATCCTGCCTAAAAGCAAATGGTTTAGTTCCAGTTTGTTGGTGTTCCCCTGCAGAAAATCTCAAATTTTCTGTGCTCAGAGACATTTCTCTCTCTCTCTCTCTCTCTCTCTCTCTCTCTCTCTCTCTCTCTCTCTCTCTCTCTCTCTCTCTCTCTCTCTCTCTCTCTCTCTCTCTCTCTCTCTCTCTCTCTCTCTCTCTCTGTCTCTCTCTGTCTGTCTCTCTCTCTCTCTCTCTCTCTCTAAATCCACTCTCACATTTGTTTTCTGTTCCACTGCCCTCCCTTTATCTTCGTACTCCCTCTCCTCCTTCCCTCCCCCTCGCTCTATTCCTCTTTGCCTCAGCACTTATGAGGCTTAAAGGGAAGAACCATATCTGCCCCTCCCCTACTCACAGACACCCCCTAACACAGGGAAGAATGGTTCAGTCCTGCTTTGCATAAGTTCCCTCTGAGTAGATCCATGTGTGGAGGGCCAGGACTGGAAGAATTAGTCCCCTTTGAGCGGGTTGGATGTGTGTCTAGGGAGCAGGCTTGAAACAGTACACTTGCTTGAGCCATCACTGCATTTGCAGAAGCTATCATGTATTGCGCGTACCCTGTCCCTGGAATGGGAAACAACTCCTTAATGTATTACTACAACGGGAAATCGGTGAGTACTCAGTTCTTCTCTCTGTTGCAGTCTGAGTGTGTGTGCGTGTGTGCTTGTCTGTGGGTGCGCTGTGTGTTTGGGAGTGTGAGTGTGTGTGTCTGCACGCAGGCTAGAGAGAGAGCGACAGAAAGTGGGATTGTGATCAGCCTGGGTAGAGAGTTATAGAGCGTCTTGCATGGTCCTACTTTCTCTGTGTGTGTGTGTCTTGTAGTTCTCCAAATCCTTATATTCTGTAACTGTAATTACTGCTGTGTGTCAGAACAATTTATTTATTTTCATGCTCACCTCAAATGTAGGACTGTAATGTCAGGATTTCTACTTTCAGCAGGTATATTTGATCAAAGTCAGTCCCATATTTAGCACTCCTCCTGTCAAATAGAAAAATTGTAAATTGTTTGAAGTTGTAAAAATGCAACAGTTCTGGCTCAGGTCTCCCTTTCATTTAAATGTATATATGATATAAGGTTAAATTAAGTTTTTCTTAAACAGGTTTAATCAGTATGATAGACAGAACAAACTTGTTTTTGAAGCACTGCATTTATTTGTACTGGCTGGTTGGTTCAACACTGAGACGAGCTTGAAATAATAACAAGTGGGAGTCTGGGAATGATTAAGGGAGAGTGGCTGCCTGTTGAGGTTTGACTTTCCTGTTTGCAGATTGAGGTCCAAGCACCAGCGTTGCTGTTATTCCATCTGTTTTTAATCACATCTACATTCTTGACTCTACTCTAATGTGATTCCTGGACTTCTCAGAAAGACACTCTTTGGTTTTTAGGTTGTCTTTAAAACTTTGTGTTTGAGGGCATGCGTTGTATTCTAAATTTACCGTATGTGTAAGCGTACGTGTGTGCGTGTGTATGTGTGTATGTGTGCATGCGTGTGCATGTGTGTGCATGCGTGTGTACGTGTGCATGCGTGTTGCGGCTGAACAGCTTTGGAGTGAGATAGCGTTTCCTCCGACGTTAAAAGTGTTCGTGTGGCAGGTGTAGGAGAGTGGAGGTGTTGACACTCTCAGGGCCTGCTGCTGTTCTACAAAACCACACTAGACGTGAGGAGACCTACCCTCTGCTTCCTGTTGGTGTGGAGGCAGCTTCTCTCTAGAGACCACTGAAACAGCCCCTACACCAACACACTCCACATCACTGTTAAGGCCTCATTCACTTCTGCTCACTGGTGCATTTCTACATTTCTTACCATTCCTTTATTTAACTAACTAATTATGTTCAGACCAATACGTCATAGCTATTCTTTATAAGGTAGTTATTACAGTAACTACAGTTGTTTTCTACATTGATTGATGGTTATCATTATCACTGTACAGGTCTTAACTTTTATAAGGTCAGCTAACTTATACTTATTTATATCCCATTAGGACACAATCCCCTTTGTTCCTTAAGCACAGAACAGACCACTTTGATCTTTTTTATATTCGTACCAGGCTTGTGTTACAGGAAACGACAGGGAGAAAATTGGGAGCATGTGGGCACTGCAGGTCAGAGTTGAGCTTTATGATGCGCAGCAGTCGATAAATAACCAATATCAAAGTTCTTCAGGCCAGCTTATTTTGGGTGAAAATACCCCAAAATTATAGTTAACTCTCAAAACGTCACCAGAACTCACATTAACATGTTTGTATGTAGCGCGATTACTAGTTTATTGGCAAGGGCCCTTAAGTCTTTGATTTCAGTTTTTATGGTGTGTGACGTTTTTTATTTCCTTTGTTTCCTCCAATTCCATAAAAAAAGAAGTTGCCCAAGGTTCAGAGAATTCTAACATTTGAGAGGATTTGAAGGGTGGAGTATATTTATCTAAGGTGTTGCCTTTCCTGACTAATATCCCTCAAGTGCAATGAGGATTTCAGAAAGGAAGCATCCGGAAAATGTGTTCCATCTCACCCGAGGAAATATGAAATGAGTGTTTACAGCCCAAGAAAATGACTGCATTTGGCCAGAGATTCTTGAAAGCACACTGACAGCTCTCCTTAGACAGTCTGCAGCATATCACCTCCATAATCAGACAGTACAGCTCACTCTTTCAAAGTTGTTTTCCCCCAGAGTCCTAAATCTGGGGGCCTTTTGCATGAAAAGCTTCAGGCTTAAAGCGTCTTGTTGAAAGCATTGACTGCTAGCAGACTGGAGATGTTGGACGTGTCCCATCAGGACGGCAGAACATTGCTAGAACGGGGGACCATTGTGTCGGAGCTGTATGCTTTTAGCCTTTAGTAGTGTGTTAGATGTGGACTTGAAAAGAAATGCCCCCAGGCATGGTTTTGACTCCTAATAGTGACATGCAGAGACAGGATACTGCTGTTGTCATTTGCAGTCCAACGCTTTGAGCCTTTCTCTCTTTGTGACTTTATCAGTTGTTTCCGTCTTGCTTTTTTCATTCAAAAGTATTTTTTTTAATTAAAGGAGTAATTTTTTTCCACTCCATTTGGTATATCCCTATGTTGACAGTTTAATGGTTTTTTTCCATGTGCTGTTTTGCTTGGTGGTGATCAAGGGCAGGTGTGCCAGGCAGGGAGGTGAGTGAGTGGGCCTACTTAGATGTAGGCTTGGATAGAAGGAAGGAGATCACTGCCCTCATCTAGACAACCACCCCACTAGAATTTTTTTTTGTAAATGTACAGGGACACTAGCCCACTTGAGGATCGACCACAAGTGTCAAATGAGGCCTGAGGTGAATTTAAGTAAATCTTTTTCCTGAATTAATTCTAACTTCATGGGGAGAAGACACATCGAAGTACTGTTTCTCTTTGATAAGAAAGTCCAAAACAAAGCAGGGCTAGCTCACACAACAGGCCCAGTGAGCTAGCGGGGCTGGTCTGGAACCCTCTGGGACCCTCTGTTTGTGTGAGTGACGGCTCCTTAATTACCGTCCTGGTAAAAGGAAACCCAGGCGGGCCCTCTCCTCCAGAGGCCTTGCAGAACGACGCTCCCTGCATTAGGGATGGTTTATTAATGCCTCGACTGGTTAGCCCAGGGTAAAGGAGACAATTAGCATTGTCCTCCGCCATATGCTGCCCATGGAGGGCTCAGACGTAGACAAAGCCTGCGCTCCTGGGTAGGCTAACCTGGGATCACCACGGGAGCCCCACACCCTGGGTCACATGTGTGAGCCGGCGCACCCAGGAGAGAGCCCCTCCCTTCCCAGGGTGCTAGTGTTAACACACAGCCAATGACACACAGACGAAGCGCTCGCTCAGCAAGACCCCGTGGCCTTGCGTTGGCTAAGCTGACTTGGTGCTTAAAGTGTTGATGTTGGCCCACGTGTTTCCTTGTGCGGGTGCACAGGCACGTGCGTGCGTGTGTGTGCGCATGTGCCTGTCTGTCCTAGTCGGTGCGCCGTCAGTGAGTAAATGGAAAATCAACTTTTAAAATGACACTGACCATTTAATGTCTACTTTACTTCTTGCAATATTTAATGGCATCATACACCTTTAAAGTTTTGATTCAAACCCCAGAGTTAGCTGTCAGGTCATTAAAAGTTAATTTACATGGCAGGTGTTTAGAGGACAGGGTGGGTGGAGTGCGTATAAGGGTTGACAGGTCTGCTGGTGATTTGTGCTGCTAGGCAATGGGTAGTGTTAGGGACCTGCCCTTGCTGTGACTTGGTGAGTCTACCCAAACCCTCCCTCCTCTGCTCTCCTTCTACCTCCTTCCTTCCCTCCACCCATCTGGAGGGGATGAAGTAAGGGACCACATCACTGGTGTTTGGCCTCCAGTCTCTTTGATCTCTGTGCCCAGCCTGGCACAGACACAGCTGCACAGCAGTATGCAGTTCCTCAGCACCCCCTCGTTCACAGGTACCAAAATAAATAATAATAAATAATAAACCCTGCCTGCCCCCCTCATTTCTTTCCTGCCCTCTCATTTGATATGTGCCTTTGGCGAGGAGTAATTTGCGTCGTGTTTATTGTAAGCGCGTGAGCCAATGTCATTATACTTCCATTAAGAGCTGAGACGATCTGAAATGCAAACACCCCCTGTAATCCACTCCTCCCTCCCGGAACCTTCCAAATGAGCCCAGCTGCTGTGCGACGGAGACCTTCAAATGGCATGGTGGATTCTGAGCTCGAGCGCAGCACTCATTACGAAGATGCGATCCGGGCCTTGCGTTTCAAACGGCCGGCCCTGTGAGGAACTGAGGCGCGGCAGAGTTAGTTTGTTTGTCTAATGTCAGAGACATTCGCAGTGTAGGAGGGTGGGGGTTTAGGGCAGCCCCGAAGCTGCAGGTCCTCTGCATTAGTCTACTCATTCATCCGCCTTCTCATTATGCTGGAGCTATCGTGGAGAGAGAGGGGATCTCACCCCTAGTCTGAGAGGATAATGAGTTGGACGGGCCCCAGAACACAGCCGTGCTGCCTCAACCTCACGCTGCTCTTTTCCCGCTAATAATGTCTGTTTTTTCTCTCGTCAGGTGTACGCACCATCTCCCAACTCTGAAGATTTCAACAGAGACTCCCCCTCATACTCTTCTCCTAAACCGCCCAGCAGTATGTTCGCCAGCACTTACTTTGGTGAGTGCCTCCGATTTTTAACCATATTTTTTCCATCTCGGAATTCATCCAACTGGGTTGAGTGCTGATGTTGATCCTGGGTCTGTAGTGATTGTTTAGCATGAACGTCTTGTCTTTGCTGATCCCCGGTATACTGTACTTCCTTAGTGACGATGCACCATGATCATAAAAACACCATACTCTGTTACTGTCTCCAGTGTATCAGATTGTATCGGTTGAACTATTTGAACTATTCAACTAAATCGATGACACTTACATTGTTCCTACCTTTGTAGATCTGTATTTGTGTATGTGTGTGTGTGGACTGAGAGTCCTGGTTCTTTGAAGGGATGGTGTCTCTGTTATCCTGGGAGCCCAGTGTTATGTCAGCTGTGTCCAGAGCCTGGCTTGTGTTTCGGTTCCAGAACCAGACCCACAGACAAACCCCTATGGTGTGACCTCCAGACTCTACAGAGAAGGTCTGAACTCTGTGGAGAGGTCTCTCCCAGCTCTCATCATCAAGCTGCATGTGTGTGTGTTGGTTTCTTCACGGGGGCTCAGGCCTATTGAATTCAATCTCCTCCCGACTTTGGCCGCAACCAATCAAACTGAAACGAAAGCGATCCCTGTTCCCCAGTGCGGTCTGATCCGTTCCCGTCAAGCGGACGATCCTCACGTTGGCCCAAAGGAGGATCGTAAACGATCGAAATGTGCTTGAAATAGACTTGAATTGCTCTCTGTTTTTTTGATGTGTGTGTGTGTCATTAGATGGGACCCATAGTTCCTCGGACCAGTGGAATTCATCCAATGGGATCAGCCAGCCCGGCTACAGTGGGATGCTGGGAGTGTCGTCATCTCACATGCCACAGTCTGGAAACTACGGCAACCTGCACTCACATGAGCGTCTGGTAAGCATGCCCAGCTGGTGTCCACACAATAAACATGACATTGAATTCAAATTGATTCTATAGAACTGCACACGTAAAGTCTGAATGTGTGATTGTGTATTCTCTCAGCTGCCAGACGTTGTGGTAGTCTAGCCCCAAATCCTCCCCAAGACTCACACACACAAGCACACACACACACACAACACTCGCGCCTTTAGTAAGTGTGTGTGTGTGTTTCTCTGTCTTGCTATCTCTCTATCTGATGTTGTCTGTCTGGTCATTATCTGTGTATACACTGCTGACCCTGTATCAGTGCTTGATCTGCTCTGTCTGCTGACTGTGGTGGCTGCAGCTGCTATCTGACCAAAGCCTTCCCCCTCTCACTCACTCTCTTTCTGTCTGTCTCTCACGCTCTTTCTGTTTCTCACTCTCACACTCTTTCTCCTCTTTCTCGTTCTGTCTTTCTCTCTGTCCTCTCACTCTCTCTCGCGTTCTCTTACTCTCTGTCTCTCTCACTCACTTCAATTGATCATGCTCTATTGGCATGAATCTTCAGGTAAAATAATGTTGCAAAGCAGTCTATAGTGAAAGGACAACACATGCAGACTCTCTCTCTCTCACACTCTCTCTCTCTCTCTCTCTCTCTCTCTCTCTCTCTCTCTCTCACACTCTCTCTCTCTCTCTCACTCTCTCACTCTGTCTCTCTCATGTCCGTGCTTCTCTGTCTCTTTCTTGCCCCTCCCACACCACAGCATCACTCTCATCACTGGCCAGGAAGTAAAATGGAATCATGGGTAGAAGTGAACTCTCCAAACTAAGAAGCCAACTGGTGTCCTGTGTGTTTCTGTCTTTCAGAACTACCCTCCACACTCGGTCTCTCCAACAGACATCAACGCCAGTCTTCCTCCAATGTCCAGCTTCCATCGCAGCAATGCCAGCACCTCACCCTTCGTCAACGCCACACACACCACCCCGCCCGTCAACGTCCCCGAGGGAGTCATGGGTACGTTGTCTGTTTTTGTGTGGAGTTTCAAGTCCTGAGGCCTGCTTAAAATGTATCTATGTAAAAAAAACGGTGTGATCTGTGATGAACATCTAGCCTCTCATGTCACTGGGTCAGGCAGCCGTCTGGCTGTCGTGTGTGCTGTGTGACCTCTCTTGGCTGTGTCTAAGCTCGGTATTATAAAGGCCTGCTTCTCTGTTGTCGTAGCTGCCACAAATCGGGGGAACGGCAGCGGAGGTTCACAAACTGGAGATGCGCTGGGCAAAGCCCTTGCCTCGGTGAGTTGTCCACCCCCCCCCCCCCCCTCCACATCCAGCCTGGTGCTCAAGAGAGTTATCTGAGGGGTTAAAAACCCATTTGTTGTTCATGTAAATAGTGGCAAATCCCCAGTCCACCTAAAATTGCACACTCGCGTTGTTGTAATCTGTTTGGTTTGAAGTATTTTGGTTACATTGACGTTGAGGAATTCCTACTGGGCATTCTCCTGTCCATTTTGATCCATTCTCAGGGTGTGAATGCCTCTGGTCATGTCTACCCACCCAGACTTACCTTCAAACCAAAGTGTCAGTGTCTGTGGTAAATGGAGACAGTGCATTAGAATAATGGCTGCTTCTATCTCTAAAGACTGAGACCTTGCAGGTTCCATCGGGTATTAAGTGCTATACTGAACGCTGATTAAATAAGCCCAGAGGATATGTTTGCAGTAGTTTTTGGGCCTAAGCCTGGATAATTGTGGTCTTAATCTCAGTGTACAAGAAAGGGAATTGTACGTTTCAAAAAAACATTCCCAAAGCCTATGGATTATGCACCAGTTTGAATAATCAACCCTTGGTATTTGTGTTGTCCTCTAATGCATCATGCTGAGGGTTGGACTCCCAGTAGCTCTGACTCTAGACTCCGTTCTCCATCTTCTGGGGTCCGTAGGGGGCAAGCAGCAGCTCTACCTTTTGGACTTGTGGACTTTTTTTTACATTTAGTCATTTAGCAGACGCTCGTATCCAGAGCGACTTTGTCTGTCTGTCCGTAATGGAGTCAGAGTAGTATATTTCAGCCTTTAGTTCAGCTCCTGACCCTCCTCTATCTCTACTGTTTAGATCCCCATAACAATATCTTTAGCCCAGCATAAGACCTTACATTACATTACGTCATTTATCAGACACTCTTATCTAGAGCGACTTACATTAAGTACAGGGACATTCCCCCGAGGCAAGTAGGGTGAAATGCCTTGCCCAAGGACACAACGTAATTATTCACGGCCAGGAATCGAACCGGCGACCTTCAGATTACCAGCCCGATTCCCTAACCGCTCAGCCACCAGCCCTTGACTATCTTCAGATATCATGAAAACCAAGTACTTCATAACTTCTTCCCCGGGAAAAAGTGATAAAAAAGTGATAAAAAAGACATCTGACTAGCCTCATGGCTTTACATTTGGGAAGTGGATGGCTTACCTATACTCACCCCGAAAGAGTGTGTGTGGTGGTGGAGTGTGGGGGGGGGGGGGGGGGGGGGGGGTGATAATCACAAATTAAGTCTTTTTGTATTCTCAGACTCAATCCCATTAGCATGACAAAGCTGTAGTGAAATGGACACGGTTGGGCCGGGCTGAGACGAGGGGCGGGGCTGTGGGCGGTGTTGGGGGAGGGGGGAGGGGGGGGGCTGTGGGCGGCGTTGGGGGGGATTGGGGGGTTCTAACTGCTGTGGCTCAACTCTGCAGGCCCTCCCTTTGTGAGCCTTTTGTTCTCCGCCCTTTTAAACCGGCACTGCTTATTGGCCCCCCGCCGCCTGGGGGGAGCATGACCAATGAGGGGGTGGAGCTTCATTTGTTGTTGGTAAAATTAGTGGTGTCGCCGTTTGAATACAGCAGAAGAGGCCACGGAGGAGATGAATAGGCCGCCATACACCACAGGGTCAGGAGTTATGAAATCCCTTGAGGTTAAAATGCACACGTTTACAGGGGCCTGGTTTTTACTCTTAACATACTCAGAGAGACACAATAACTTCGGCCCTCACTGGATGCTCTGTGTTGATTGCAATACAAAGCAAGATCAGTGTTAAAATATGGTTATCAATAGTGAGTGCGTGATAAAGTATTTTCAGAAGCCAAATGCTGGAGTGCAATTTGAACCTTACTTCGAACAGAAATCCCACTGGATTTACTGTTTGTCTCTGCTAATTAGATGGAATCAAACCCTAATTCCCGGATTTCTGCATTCCCATTATAGCACCAAATATCCTCTGATGAAAGGGGGGAAAATGGGAGATGTGTTGTGTGCTTTAATCCAGCATTTGTCTAATCAAATGAAATCCCAGAGGAAGTTGAAAAGATGTAATCTCTGTGCTTCCGAGTCACTTCATCCCCCCTATGATCCAGTGATTGACATGACATCCTGAAAACTCAGTAACCTGCTCTCAAACTCGGATAACTAGGATAGTTAGTACATTAGAGACTACCTCTGCCAGGCGGTTCAGGCTATGGTGAGGTCAGTTAAAGAGAGGTGCAGCAGGGGGGTGCACCCCCTCCCCCACCTCCACCACACACACACACACACACACACACACACACATGCACACACACAACCCCATTTAACTGAAGGATTAATGATGGCTTCACTCTCTCTCCCTTTCTCTCTTTCTCTTCCTCCCTCTTGCTGTCTCATTCTAGCTCTCTCTTTCTCTCTCTCTCTCTGACTGGCATTCTCTCCCTTTTTCCCTACCCCTTCTTATCTCCAGCTACACTGCGGATTTATGCTGGAGTTGTATTGAAACACGATAGAGGGATATTCATGGTATTTGAGAGAGATTTTAGTCCCCCTTAGCCTAAACGTTCACTTGCTTTGTTGCAGTGGTTTCATTAGATCTCAAGTGAATATGTAGTTCTCTGTCCCCCTAGTAGGTGACGGTAGCAGTGATGGTGTAAGTGTTCTTCCTGCTTGCCCTCTAGTTCCAGTAAGAGCTGTGATGAGCAGGCTATGACAGTAGCTAGCGACCACAGTGGGGGGAGGGGGACTGGTTCTATGAAGGTGTCAGAGTGAATCTTGTGTTTAACACAGCTTTCTCACTTTACTGAGGACCCTGCTCACAGTTAAAGGCCCATATGTATGCACTGAGCACGTTTATGGGCTCCCTGGTAGTTAAATCCCCAGAATTGATGAGACAATTTTGGCCTGGCGCTGGCTGAGGGATGGTAACACAGGCAATAAAAAAGAAAGTATGGAGGAACGACAGGTTGGGATTTCAAAGGGTCGCATGTGCTGCCATACTGACGGATCTCTCTCTCTCTCTCTTTGTCTCCCTCTATCCCTTCCTCCAATGTTCCAATCTCTCTCTTTACAGATTTACTCTCCCGACCACACCAGCAGTAGTTTTCCATCCAACCCCTCGACCCCCGCTGACTCTCCCTCGCCCCTGACGGTCACGGCTGGTGCTGCATTGTCTGCAGGTACAGTGGTGACCCACAGCTCCCCCTCTGGAAGGGCAGGTAGAGCATCAGTTTGCAGATTCCCAAGAGATGCATCGAGAGAGAGAGAGAAAGAAAGAGAGAGAGAGAAAGGGTGAGGAAATTAAGGGCCGATATAGAGAGAAAGCGAGACTGCCAGAAAAGGGACGTCCCGGTGTGTTGTTTTAGTGGGCAGTTGTTCCTCATGTGATGATGTACTGGCGACAGCTGTCCCGCGTACCCCCCCCCCCCCCCCACGTTCTCCCCCCCCCGTCATCGACCTCAGCTGTTGCCCTGGCCCGTGGACAGCTGTCCCCCCCCACAGACCAGGCTGCAAATGGGCCTCATCTATCTGACAGAGGGGGGCAGGGGGGCGGCCGTGACTCAGCTGACGAGGTGGCCCATATCGGCCTCACACAGGGGGGATCCCCTCTCTCTCTCCAGACAGGCACCCGGACCTTCATAACACGGACCTGTCACATGATGCATGCCTCTTTCTGGAGGCTGACACCACAGTCATTTGGGTGTGGTTTGTTCGTTATAGCTGATAAAGAAACACAAACGATAAGAAATGACAATACGTGTGTGTGTGTGGACTGTTTCTGTTCTGTCAAGAGGATTTGTCTGGATCGCTGTCCCCCCCCCCCACCCCCAGATAAAAAACACAAAGTTACTGCAGTTTGAGAGGGGAAGTTGGATGACTGAAAATATGTTTATTCATTTTTATAACTGAGAGGTTCTAAATGAAGGCCGGTGCATCATTTGGCTTGAGGTCGAGACGGAGCTAGAATGCACCCATCTGTTCATTAGGCACAGATACTGCCTATTTATCCAGGCTGGTGTGTTCAATTAGCCTGGCCCTACAACAGAGTCCAGAGCCTCAGACTCATTTATCATACGAGCCAGCCTCAGCCCCAGCCTCAGCCGTAGTCTCAGCCCAAGACCCAGCCTCAATCTTAGTCTCAGCCCCAGCCTCAGCTCGGAGAGCCTCATGAGAGGCTCTTGCCTGATTCACACCAGAGAGAAAGCTGAGGCACAACATTGAGGCCCCTTCATTTCCTGTGCCAAAGTAGCTTTTAATAGCCTGTTAATTAAAGTCTGCTTTTCCAGGCGATGTGTAGAGTAAGGCTCCCTGATACACGTCGACTAGGGTGCTGGATGGGTGTGCTTCACTGTTTTGGAGGATGGATCAGTGGAAAGTCCTACCCTAAACAGTACCCCAAGGTCCAAGCAAGATGTTATCCTAATGTTTGTCAGAAACAAACCGATGGTATTTATCTCCCCGCCCCTCCTCCTCCCTCCCTCTATCTCTCACTCTCTCTACAACATTATATTTTGGGAGAAGCAGTTGAAAATGAGGTCCGCTCTAACAGCTTTTGACAAAAAGCTTAAATAACAGAGAGGCAACCTAAACACAGTCCCCATGTGGAAATTGTGCTACAGTGTGTACTCTCCTCTGCTCCAGTATGTGGGCTGGCCTGAGCTTGGCTGGGCTTCAGTGTAATGGAGACCAGACGGTGCTCCGTCAGCCCAGAGCTTGGCTCACTAACACTGCCTAATATAAATAACCTGGGACATTTCCTTATTGTCAGAGTCCATTAAGGACAGTCAAACTATTTTCATTTATAAACCACAAGCTTGGCATAATGCATTACCTCATGTTGCACTGTGTTTGCTCGGTGGTAGTGGACTGTGTGGATCTGGATAAAGGAACTGGACCAGAATGTTCTATCTGAGGAGCAGATGTGAATTCCTTTTATTTCACACTAATTTTGGGCCCAATCAGACAGACACTTTTTACTGAGCACGTTTTATGTACTGATTGTAATTACTTCCACATACAGTTCATAATACCCTTGATTTATATCCAAGTTAAGTTTTTTCTACAAAAAGAAACCCATTAATTTGATCTTTTGAGAATTTGTTTGGATTCTAGCTGCCTTGTCTTTGTCATATTCAGAATTTAGAACGGAAAGTTTTGGTCAGGCCTCAGTGTCATCCTTGGACTGGATCTTCTGGCATTCAAGAAGGTTGTTAGTCTCATGTATAGTATTACCCTGCCCCGGCATGTGATTGGTTGCTTAGAATGTCAACTTCATTTTCTTCCAATCATACCAGGTTTAGGTTGTCAGCGGATCAGTGCACCAGTGGACACTTCTCTGCTGTATTCTGGAAAGTTCTAGACTTCTGGAAAGACGACCATTGTCCATGGAGGAGCCCTGTCAGGGGAAGACATCCCCGGCAGGGCCTTATCAGTGCTCACATTGTTCCCCAGGCATTTTTAGCCATTAGCTCATTAATGAGCGGATGTAGCGCCAGTCCCAGTGTGCTGTTGGAGCCGTCCACCCACTGTCTCATGTTACAGGATGCAGCCCGGGTCGGCAGGAAATGATGTAGGCGAACCCCCAAAGATGACAATACCTCTCAGCGGGCAAAAGCAGAGAGCAGACAGGATGTGATTGCGTGTTATGACTGCCTGGTGGCTTGTATGTTTCAGCAGAATGGAGCAGGATGCAGTTTTCCGTCGCCGGCCATGTTGTGTTGACAGGGTCATGTCAGGTGATTAACCGTGACTCTCCTTTCCTGTCTGCCTCCTCCCAGGTACCAACCAGTGGTCCAGAGATGGGAGCCAGAACCCCTCGTCTCCAAACTACGAAAACTCTCTGCACTCACTGGTAAGGTCCCCTCTGTCTCCTCCCTGCCCCTGTCTGGTCCCACCCACAACATGCTGAGCACCTTTTAATGGACACTCTCTCAGTAGATGGGTTTCTCTGGAGGGCAGGGGTAGCATTACACGGAGATTCCTGGCTGACAAATGTGGAGGAGTCTGTGAGAGTGGGGGGGTGGCAACGCTGAACAATACCCGTCCCTTGGGGCGTGTCCACTGCCATCTGTCCCAGTCTCTATGGTCCAGGGTGGGGATAGGAGGAGTGGGGTTCAAGTTATGGGGGCTAGGGGCTTGGCAGCTGTTGCCCTGAACCACTGTTTAAGGATTCCTGTGCTGTCTTTGGACCACAGCACAGCCAGGGAACAACCTTCACCTCTACACCCCTCCCACCCCAACACTCACTTCACACAATCAGACCGCTTGGGGTGGGGGTCAATATTTACAGTACCTAATGGTTCTGTGTGCTTCTTGCCATGGATCTTCAGTTTGAGTGACTGAGTGTGTTGGTGTGAAGGGGGTTGGGAGGGAGGGCTGGGACACCAGAGTAGTGGACTGGCTCATAGGATAGGTCAGAGGTCATTGCCAAACCAATATGGAACAAATGTTTCTATCTGACTCTTTCTTTATCTTTCCTTTCTACCTGTCTTACCCTGTCCACCTCATTGGTATCTCTAAGTCTGTCGCTGATGATGATCTATTCTCATATGCTTTCCTGTTCCTGTCTGACTTTGCCAGAAAAACAGAGTTCACCAGCAGCTTCATGAGCATCTCCAGGATGCTATGTCTTTCTTAAAGGATGTCTGCGAGGTACTCCTGCCCTTTAGACCCAGGCTTCTCTTTACTCATCCTTCTGTTTTTACCAGTTTTTTTCCTCACAAGCCAGACCTCAGTTTACATGTATTTGCAGTATATTTTTTTCTTCTTTTTTTGGCCACTTCTTTTATTTGGGTTTGGCGTGTGTTTTTTTCATTTTTTTTCATTATTATTATTTTTTCTTCATTTTTGGGGTTTTTGTTTGTTCATTTCTATTTTGCCATTTCAGCTTGTACTAATCATCTTAGGAGAGTCATAAGACGCTTAATACCAAATTAATAGTCATGGTACTCAAAATGACTGGGGCTCAGTTTTCTGGGGGTTAGACTTAAACGAAAGCACATGTCTGCTCTGAATACATCCCTCATTCTCCACCTCAGGTTGAAATGGCTCAACTCCATGCCTTTTATGATCGTCTATGATTGTTTCTTTACTGCCTCTGTTATCCATGTGGTGTCTTTTTTTCCTTCGCCCAAGACCACACCATCAAATCTGTGTCCTCAATTTTTGCTCGTAATGTGCTTATATTAAGCTGCTCTGTCCTTCTTTCTCCCCTCCTCCCCCGCGCCCCTCTCTTCATCCCTCTTGGTGCTCCCAGTCTCGGATGGAGGATCGCCTGGACAGACTGGACGATGCCATCCTCGTCCTGAGGAACCATGCCGTGGGCTCCACCGCCAGTCTGCCCAGCGACATACACAGCCTGCTGGGACAAGCACACAATGGACCAATAGCAGCCATCGGAGCCAGCTTCCCTGCTTCTGGGTTGGGTGGCAGTCGGACGGCAGCGATGGTAGGAGTTATCTAACGTGAACGAAGGGAAACGATGTGGAGTTTTTCCAGTGTTTAGGAGACTGAACGCAGTGACCATTGGGGAGCATTTTGTGTTTCAACACATGAGTGATTGCGCATACATCTCTCATTTATTTTCTTAATGAAGAGGTGCGTGGTTTTGCGCTGTGCTTCTCCAAAAACACCAATAAACCAGCTCAGATACCACCTGTTCAAAATGGGCTGTTGCCATGTGCAAAAATTGAGCCGTTTTCCACAGAGAGCAGTTTAACTTATACTCACATACTTTCCATGTGTGTAATGGTTGGCTCAAGACTCTCTCTCAATGAGAAAGGCACCACGTAAAAAGAAAACCAGGCAAAAGGGAGTGCTTTGGTCTGGAAAGTGTTGGTGTAGAACAGTCCTGTGAGTGCTACAGACAGGGACTCCTGGGAAACTGGGGAATGCAAGTCTTAGAGCAAACCCTGCTGTATTCCCTCATCCTCCATCTCAGCTATTTCATTTTGAAAAGGAACAGGATTTAAGCACATCTGTAGTGGAAGTTGCAACAGTGGAAGCCAGTTCTACATTAATCCCTAGGTGATGGGAAAATCATTTGAGACATATTTTTGGGGTGAAATTTCTGAATGAATCCTGGCATGGTGGGATTAAGATTCTATCAGATTAAATTTATTCTCTACACTCAGAGAGGGGATGGGACAAAGGAGGACAGAAACATGGTCAGCACGCTCTTGCTGAGCTAGAAACAAACTCAGTAAATACTACCCGCTGGCTGTAGCTTCTAGAAGCTATAATGGATTGTGTTTGTGATTTGTGCTGAAATTCATCAAACATAATTTGGATCGTAGTTTGACTTGTGGTCTTAGCTGCTTCTGCGGAAACCAATGACACTTGACCAATGTCCCCTTGGCCAACAATAATTTGTTGTTTCAGTGTGTTTTAAATGTGTCTTTTAGATGTCTTGTTGCTGTTGCCACGTGCACGGTAAGATCTCTGTAGAAAGAAGAAAATGAAGCATGGTGGTCGATTTTTTTTCCACAGAGCTTTTTGCTACTGGCGTAGTGCTACTTGGAACTCTCCAAGTTGTATTTTCTGGTGTGCAACAAAATAGCTTTTTAGTAGCACGTCAGTGGTTCCGTCATTCCTAAGTGGAGGGTGGTGAGCGGGCTACGGGGGGTAGGTTCTATGGTGGTGGTTGTGGTGGGCTGTGACTGGAAGAGGCGGACAGTGAGGGAACTTGCTGTGTCTGCACCGACACACAGCTTCCTCTGTGAGAGAGAGTTGAGCTCAGACCCTAACAGATCTGCTCTGACAAGGCCCTGCCGCCTCCACAGGGCCCAGCCACAGGCTTTAGCTCAGGCAGCCCCCTGCCCTCCCCTCCTCTCACCACCTCTCGCTGAGCAGCTCAGGAGATGTGAATGGTTGGAAGCGTGCTTCTGAGGCCACAGCAACTCACCCTCAGCTGTATGGTAATCAGGCCCAGCCAGGAAAATGGCAGCGTTCTTCCCTGGGCAGAACCCCAGCTCCACTCCTCCCCCTCTAGACAAAGAGCTATTTGGACACCTGTTGATAGAGCAGCGGAGATTAGCGTTCTGGTGACGGGGTGGGGGGTTGGGAAGGAGGGAGGGAGGGACGGGGTGAGGGGTGGGGGGGCAGTGGGGTTAACAGAGGCTAAGAGTGACTAGGGATCACATTCCGCAAGAAAAGTGGAAGATGTCACCCCGTCCACCACCACCATGGCCAACCACCCCCCCCCCCCCCTTTTCCAGAAAAGAAACCAGATAGCTGGGGAACATGTGGTGAGGAGAGGAGGGGCAATGTGGTCTGGCATGGCGGGAGAAGCCTGGCTCACTACGAATGTGGAAGCCAAAACAGGGAAATGGTCAGGCTTCGAATAGCTTGTATTGTTTGTGTCTTGAATTAGAACAGAGAAAGAGACACATCCTCATAGTAGAAGAGAAATGCACGTCAAACCGCAGTTAACTGTGACAAAGCAAATTGTATCTGAGAACAGAGGCAGATGGATATATGTTCATATTTAGTTAGTCTTATGATGCTATTGATTAAAGTTAAGCAAACTAAAGCAGTTCCCAACATCAGTAGAAATCAATCATCAGGAATGCTTACAAACAAGTCTCTGTTGTTTAACCTTTGACTCATTGATAGGGTTGGATATCATTTTTTTCACAATAACGTTACCAAAACGATACTTTTAAAATGGTACTGGTGACTAAACAGTGCCTGAACCGCTACTTTAAAAAAAGATAGCCACAAAAAGACGTTGGATGACATTAAAGAAAGGCTTTTTCATAGATAATTTTTTCTTTAAATTGAACAATATTTATAAAGTTTAAAGTATATTTAAATATATAAATATAAGTAAATACAAAACCCAACAAATTCACAATAGAACCTAAGCCACCTAACCCAGCTGCAATAATTGAACACTAAAAAACTGTTACAATACTAATAACAGCAAAGCAGTCGATATTATGAGATTATTCTTGGCATCTGTAATAACCTAATACCATATTACAAATGACATGTTAGCATGTATAGACAAAATGTGATTTTCATATAGGTACCAAACCCTTCTCATTGACCCAGCTGTACTGTACTAAAACGATTGTTACTGTAGTATAGGTGTGCAGTCTAACACTTTAGTATAGTGAATGTGCAAGATATATGCCAAAAGCAAATATTGCAGTATTTTACAGTACCTGCATAGTGATGTATGTCCATGTGCCTTATCCTTGACTTGTCTTAGCAAATCTGTCTTTCGGAGCTCAGAGCCAAAAGCTACAAGGTTACCTTTTCTGTTTTTGAACTGCGTTCCATTTTAGAGGGAAGGTCAGTATATAGTTGACGAGAATTTTTTTTTGCTTTAGAAGTCTGAGAGATTTATCTCAGGGACAGATCTGTGTTTGAATGTCCTCGTACACCTCAGAGACTATCACACTCAGCCTAGCACATATTGAGATGTTTCTTGGCTCCTCTCTGACTGACCTTCACCTCTTCCTCCTCCTCTTCCTCCTCCTCTTCCTCCTCCTCCTGGGTGTTGTGTTGACAGGGTGGGGCCCACCGTGACGAGGCTGGCGGTCTGAACAGCAGCCATGGAGGCCTGGCTGGGGGAGGGTCCACTTCCAGCGCTGAGCTCAACCACCAAGTAGAAACCTTCAGAGGTGAGACACTCTCCACTTCCCTCCAACCAGCCCATGACTGTATGCTCTTCTCAAACTGACTGACCTCATGTCATAATCATGCTGGTGCATGGGCGGAAATATATATAACGTAATTAAGTCATTTCAGTATCAATAATGTGCAGTGAAGGCACTTGTGCTGATTATATAATAAGTGTTTTAAGTTAAACATAAGTTTTGCAGCACAACTTCTCTGTGTAATTGTGCCCCCCAAAGTAGATTTTTGCCCCTCTACTGGCATACTGTCTTCTGGTGATGAAACATAGAGGACGTTTGTGTGCCATACGTTTCTGGAAGGGACGCTAGCGTGTATGTGTTAAGCAGTGTGAGATGCCATGCTGGTGTGTTTGTGGCAGGTCTGGCTGCAGGTCTGGCGGGCCAGGTGGCCGCTGCCCTAGAGCTGAAGATGGAGAGTCAGGACAAGGAGGACATGCACGACAACCACTCCTCCGACGACCTCAAGTCAGACGACGAGAGCGACAGAAGAGACGTCAAGACTCCCCGAGGAGGCACCCGGACGAGGTACCACGCACACACACACACACCTCACTGATACCACCACAGCAGGAACGAGACCTGTATCCCTCTCAGGGTCTCACCTCTCTGGGTCTCTCTCTCTCTCCCGCCTGCAGCAGCATCAATGAGGACGAGGACCTGAACCCAGAGCAGAAGGCCGAGCGGGAGCGCGAGAGGAGGATGGCCAACAACGCCCGCGAGCGTCTGAGGGTGCGCGACATCAACGAGGCCTTCAAGGAGCTGGGCCGCATGTGCCAGCTCCACCTGAAGAGCGAGAAGCCCCAGACCAAGCTGCTGATCCTCCACCAGGCCGTGGCCGTCATCCTCAGCCTGGAGCAGCAAGTCCGAGGTTAGGGTCTCCCCTCTCTCACGCCTCTCTCTCTCTCCCTCTCTCTCTCTCTCTCTCTCTCTCTCTCTCTCTCTCTCTCTCTCTCTCTCTCTCTCTCTCTCTCTCTCCCTCTCTCTCTCTCTCTCTCTCCCTCTCCCTCTCTCTCTCTCTCCTGTCTCTCTCTCTCTCTCACAAGACAGGGCCAGTTCAGACGCTGTTGTGAGCAGAGGGGGCGAACGCGGCGCAGAGAGAGAGAAGGAGAGGGAAATGTCCGGATGCCTGCCACGATGGAGAGAGTCAGAGAGAATAGTGCTGCGTTGTGTTTTCTCGTTTGTGTCTCAGTCCATCTCTTTTTTTCTTTGCTTTTCACCCTCGCAGAGCGAAACCTGAACCCAAAAGCGGCCTGCCTTAAGAGGAGGGAAGAAGAAAAGGTGTCTGGGGTCTCTGGAGACCCCCAGCAAGCCCATCCAGCGGTCCACCCCAGCCTCACAGACACATCCAACCCCATGGGACACCTGTGAGGAGCATTCAGGTACAGCCATCTTCTGGACACCGCCCCACACACTATCACACTGTGGAGATACACCGCTTCAGTCATTGCTGTGAACAAGCCACTTTCAGCTTGAAACACTTGGATGGGATAGTTGCTTGACATATGGATTGCTGGATAGCTTTGTGTTTTTGTTGCTGTAGCTCCATCTCTGATGTTATTCCTGTTTGTTGCCTTGCAGATCAAAGTGATCCAGATCAATTATGTAAGATTTGAGGACCTTGCTTCCCAATGGCAGACAGGACTCACAGTTTGTGACACAAATTGGAGGAGACAGACCACTTGAAGCTAAACTCCAGACTAACACAATCCTGAGATTGAAGACAACCCTGTGTCCAGGTCCCTGTGAAGGCGGCCCTCAGCAAAACTCTGCCCACTAGAAAAACTTCAGCACATATCACTGTCTGCAAGCAGCGTTGTCGCATCTGAACGATCAGAGACTGTCGCGATCTCCTCCACCCCCCATGTGGAAGTTGCCTTGTGCCTAAACTGAATTGACGAATGCATTGTAACAGCAATTGTTTTTGTTTTTGTGTTTTGTATTCATTTTTTTCTATTTATTATGTTACTGAGCTATAAAGTTTATGTTTCTAAAGGGAAAGCTATGAAAATTGCTTTGAGAAGCCTGTGGCTGTTCGGTTGATCTACAGTTTGCCAGTGTCACTCATACAGCCCAGCCCTCCAGCATGGCTAGTCTAGTGTGAGCCTGATCTAAGGGAATGATACTCAGGCACTGAGAAAGATGCAAATTAATATATGTTTATGCCCAACTGCAAAAGAATTGGCGCTTCTGAGCGTTCAAAGACTTAAGTCTAAAAAAGATAAGTTACTCACGTATATTTATTTCTATTCATTCCGCAATGAACAGCATGGCTAACCAAAACTACCTACTCATGAGTGTGTTCAGTCTTTTATGTTACTGAATTTGAAGAGTGCTGACCATGAGTGGTGTGATCTTACCAGTGGGACTACAGGCCGTAGTACACTAGCTTGGACACCATTAGTCTCTGTGTTGAAGGAGACAGAGCTGTGGCAAACTTTAGTTTTCCTGAACAGTCAGATACAGGCTTATCGTGTTTATTCTCCCTAGCGAGCAAGTCCGATAAAGAGAGCAAACCATTCACAGGCCGTAGCATTCCCTGCATACTTCTTAGTGTCTTAACTAAAGGAAAAGAGGGACTTCACTGCCCATCGATTCCTTTGCCATATAGTGTTAAACGTAAGCATATTTCTGATGTTGCAGTTTATTTTCTATGATAGCATATGGGCTTTGGTTATGCTATTAGTTAGTCATGCTTAGGACTTCTGTCCTGAAGTTTCTTCTGTTTGTGATTGGCTAGTGCTGTCTCATCAGATATATTTTAGTGAAGAAGTAGAAACAAAACGATGACCACAATATCACCTGGCCTGAAAGAACGTATCACTTTCTTTTCTTTCTGTTAATAAAGAAATAAAAGTAACAAAAAAGCATTATTCAAAATAATCACAATTTATATGTTTATTTGTAACTGTATACAACTCATGTTTCTAGGCTTTGTCGTAAAGCATATGATGTCCAATGTGAAGTAGCAGAGAGAAACTTTTTAAGTGATTTAGAATGGCTCTGTTTTGATCAAAGCAGTAAAGTACTTTAATACAGTGAGCCTCAGTGCGTGGATGGAAGGGTAATGGCTAGACTAGATGCTTCATGAATTCACATGTTGTTGGTCAATTGGTCCTGCAGGCTGGTGCCACATTAAACGAAAGCAGTTTTGAGCACGATTTCCTTGTTTCTTTTTACGTTGCGGATAAAGAACATTGGTCGCCGATTTAATTTGTTTGTGTGCATGTTTTTTTCTCCTTTTTTAAGTCTCTTTTGGTCTTAAATCTTGCTTTATATTCCATTTATTTATTTATATATTGTCTTCCATTATCACCTTCCCTTAAAACAAGACTGACACATCCAGTATTCTGTAAAAAATAAAATAAAATAGAACAAAGGATGCCACTGAATACCATCCCAAGAGTTTCATATTACAACAACACTCATTTGTGATAAACTTGGGATCCCTTATTGTCATGTTTCTTTCTGACTGTATGTGGCCTTGTTCTTCATTTCAGTATTCATGAGTTTGTATTCATGTTGCTGGCAGACTTTGATTGAGGTTATAATGTATGTCACTGCCTGCTCTCATTTTCCCTATTTTTTTTCTGTTGTCTGTTTCTTTGCTCCTCTGTTGGCTTTGTTAGACTTTGCTGTATTCCCAGATGCTTTCCCTCGTATAATATATGAAGAAAAAAAGAAAAGACAAAAAAAACATTTGGCTTATTTTTCAATGTAGTTATTAGTCTTTTATACAATAATATTGTAAGAACATTTCTTGAATTTAAAATATTACTCTTTTTAGATTTTTGAAATCAAAGTTTTGAGTAAAAAGTTTCTTACTTTATTTTACTATATTAGACAGTAAATATGTACGGTTATTTACCATAACCTGTCTATTATTATCTGAAATTTACAAATAGCATCCTGAGAACATAGTAGGGTTGTAGCTCGCAGTCTAGTATGAGGTATTGTACGAGCTCCCGATTCCTGAAGGTGTGCTCTCCATCTGTGTCCATCTTCAGTTTTCATTGTTGGTTGATAAAAGATTTGTTCTTGTGTCAAATATTTCAAGGTATTGTTGATGCACATCAAAAACCAGCAGTGAGAAGTTGAATTTTCTGTCCCTGTAACAGAAATCACAATATGTATATAACATTTATGTAGCAATAAATGTGCCATCTTTTTTAAGAAAATTGTATGTGGATTTATTTCCCTCTCTGGGTGACACCAGTCTTTCTGTTTCCATCTTTTTCTGTTCTTTCTCTTCATGCTGTTTTGTGATTGTACCATGAAAATGCATGTGCTGGTAAAGTGCATTAGGTTACGTTCAAGTATAATTTTCACAGAAGCTCCTGAAAGAAAAACTGTCCTTCCTTGCCAGATTCTGTCCTCAGAAGACTTTTCTACAGTGGATCTAGGCCAAATGAGGAACTGAGCACAAGAGTGTTTTATAGTCTGTAAATCATTTTTAAAACACTATCAGTGGACCATTGTAGACTGTATGAAAAGTACTATGGAATATATGTTTCTATTTTTAATAAAGTGTAATAGCAGTGCACATCTGCTGTCGTCTCAAATGCTTCTTTTGTTCTTGAACAATTAGTGACGATGAAATGTTAATCTATGTTTTTCAACCATACAGAGTTAACATGAGAGGCGGGAAAGGGGTTCAGGTTTAAATTTGAAATATTTTTATTTTCCAAAATGAAACTATGAACATGCCCAAAGCATTTATGCAAAGCTATTATAAAGATGACATGTTGGAAGACTAATATATTTACAGATCAGGAAATGGCTTTTGCTGGATGTCAAATCATGGAGAAGTCACCTGCACATATTAAATTCTAATATAAATCAGTCCTCCTTGTCCAATTAAAAGACATACTCTAAATCCAAGAACTTGTCCCAGAACATCTGCAGCAAATTATCCCGCTGAAAGTGTGAGTGGAAGAATAGTCCTTGTTTCCTTACAGGTTTCCATCCAAGTTCAGTGCTCTGGTGGAGGTGGCAGTCTAAAGAGAAATCGCTGACTGCCAAAACTCTGTGACCAGCTATTCATTCTAAGTAAATCTTGACTGTCGTCTTTCAAATATGTACTATCAAAAGTATAGTATTTGGGACGGGGTGAAGAGTGTAAAATACAAATAATACTGTGTGTGTGTGTCTGTGTGTGTGTGTGTGTGTGTGTGTGTGTGTGTGTGTGTGTGTTTGTGTGTGTCGGTGTGTATGTGTTTATTCTATCTGCTTTTATCATGCCCGGGAGTGTTTATTTGCGGTCAGCATGTTTTCTACAAGAGTGGGACCACCATGTTTGAAAGCTACTTCCTGTGGGTCTGGCTGCCTGTGAGTGAGGCATGGTGGGCTTGCTGAAAGACAGGTCTTGGCTCACATCTCTGGAGCCTAACCAAAGGGCCTACTGCCATACTGAAGATCTGACTATGTGGGTGTGTGCCTGTGTGTGCATGTGTGTGTATGCATGTGTGTCTGTCTGTCTGTCTGTCTTTGTCTGTATGTCCATACTTTACATTGTTCAGCATACAATGGACGTATAGACGATATTTTTTGGGGTGCTTTTTGTCAATTTACTTCCTTGTCCCACATAACCCACAGGTGAAACTCTCATTGGAAACATACAAGCTGTTTCCAAGCTTGTATGTATGTGACAAGCACAATGTCTTATCCCTTAACACATCTCACAGCAATTGTGATTCGCAAACCATTGAGGATAATTGCCAATGATATCATGAAAAAGGTGGAAACATGTCATAAAAGCACAGAACAAAAGCCACACGCAGACAGAAACACACACACTTTACAATCACATGAGTCAACTTGACTGTGACCTCACTCCACATCCATTGTGTGTTCCATTGGCACTCCAAAATGCCTGCAGTTCCTCTCACCCAGGGTCAGACAGCGCACTCTACTGAGCATGCCTGAAGGTCCCAGCTGCGGCGCCTCAGTGGAGAACAGAGCCCCCATTGTGTTGGGCTGTAACACGACACAGCACCAGAGAGCTCAGATTAAAGGCTGTGGTGCTGTACAGTGCTCCCACTCCCACGGACACAGAAATGAAAACACAGCGGGCCACAACAAAGAGAGAGGGGCAGCTGGGGCCTCAAATAGAATGTAGGCTGATGCCCTTTCCTGTCCTCCCCGACGAGGAGCATGAAACAACTTTGATTTTGAAATTCCTTCATGTCCTTGTGTGAGAATACTCAATGCCATAGACTTTGGCAGTGTGTATCGGAACAAGGACATATTTTCTTTTAAGGTTCATATCAGCCGGAGAGAGACAACGATTTTGAAAAACTGCAATAGATGAAGGGGATTAGAGCTAAGGAAGAGGTTTGTATGGGTTACACTTAGGATTAACTGAGCTCAACTGTAAATCATGGACTTATGCAGTGTACCACATTCAAAAGAATGTATTAAACTAGTACAAGTGAAGGAGATCAAACCTCTAGCATCATCAGACACCCTTTAACTTCAGATATAAGCTTCTGGTTAGGTTTAGCCCCCCTTTCCATCCCAGACATACACAATGCGAACCTATTGCAAAACAAATGCAAGTAGGTCTAGTAAAGTTGGAGTAGAGCTCTAGAACAGAATGGCATTAGAACAAATATGAAATGAAAGTAGAACAGTTGGAGCTTTTACCTCTGAATATCCCAGATACAGTATAAGCATTGTTATGTTCGAAATACTTTATTAAATCTGTTGTGTGAATGCTTTATATTTGGAACCTTTATTGTGATATGAAGCTTTATTAGAATACTGAGCAATTCAATACAGCTTTATTTACTGTAGCCTACTGTCCAATAGCCTATTAACAGCCTAGGTTAAGGCTCAAATAACTGTTGCCATTGTTGAACAATTTTATAAGTAGAGGATACGCTATTAGTAGATTAATATTTGATTCATCATGCGGGAATTGCACGTTGCATAAATGTGTAAATGCATAGCTTTTACAGTAATCTACAGATTTCACCGCAAAATAACATTGTTGTGTTTACCCACTAGATGACGCTATCGGTCAGAGCTTTGCAAAGTAGCCAATCTACATATCACACATACAAAATCATTCTTGTAAACAAAAGCTTTGAGTGCAGAGTGGAGAAGTTTTGTGTTTTTTTAATCGGTTATCTTAAACTGTAATCTTTGGAAGTGAAATAGTTTTTCTATTCCAGAACTGTGTTATTCATAACATTTACAAATCATATTTAAATCAGTCATCATTAACATAGATAGTTTTGGATAATGAAATTATTTGGTATATGATTTAAATTATTGTATTTCACTGATACAAAAGACTTGTTTTTGTGACACGTAATAATGTAACGTGTAATTTAACAACAGTTGCAATCTTGTGATCCACCATGGTCAAACAGGTTAGCCGAGTCCCACTGGGTTTTGATTGTGAAAGAGTGTTCGGGCGTTTAGATGGGCGGGTTTGTGTAGCTCTTAGCAGGGGGCGGGGCATAGATGCGCTTTAGGCGTCGTTCTAAACTGTGCTGATTTACAGAATAAGACACTCAACAAATTAATTTGGGAAAATCTTGGGGACTATGGCACTTCCATAAATCGCAGAATTGTCCACGATTAGGCTACTTAACGGCAGTTATTTACATATTGACCGAACATCGACGCCGGTAAGCCTTGTTTTTCTTGAACTTTGCAACAATAATAGCCATAATCTTCGAAGTGACAGAACGTGGGAATTGTTCTTCTCTTCTGAAGCTCTGAACATATGAGGACTTATATTTAATGTATAAAGTAAATGTGGATCATCCGAGAAGGACGTGATTACTAGATAGTTTACGAAGTATATTGACCTGTGGAATGAACCACCTGTTGAACTGTGTGTTTCTGAAAAGCATCAGGAGGCAGGCATCATACCCCAAAAGTTTTACAAACTTTGCTATACTTGGCTATAGCTATGATTGCTATATTTTTATGACCAAATAATCCCAAAACTATTATCAGAATATTATGGTTGCTGCGGTTAATTTCATATATTGTAATTATATTGATTCCGGGTGATTTATGCTTTTTAAGTATATAGTCACAGTTACACCTGCTAGCACTCTGTAGAAGGCTGCTTCGTGTATTACTAACCCAAGTTACCTCTGGAAAATATGCTCTCCTTCTCAACCTATTAGCTGATGTGATTAGCTACTGTAAACATGCTAAAGGAAAAATGTTAAAAGAAAAACATTATATGATAACTAGTACTGACCCTGGACTAGGAATACCGTAATCTCAAAAGTGCAGGGTCTGATACAAATTCATAACTATAAACTCACGTTGTCATATTTAATCTGGGATCAAGTTATGTCCTGATTTGCTCCCAGGTCTGAATTGTTTCGGCCTGAACAGTGTGGTGTGATAGCAGGACAGCCATGATGCAGAAAACCAGCCAGTGCACATATAGATTATACTCCCCAGCCTTCCCCTGAAAGATCAGAGACTGGGCCTTGACATCCTAGCCTGCTCTCTGTTCTCTGACCTTTGCTCTGATGTGGACAGTGAGCAGTGGCTGGTTGTGGAGCGTGGGGGAGCAGAGGAGGGAAGAAGCTGGCTCAGATAGACTGTTTCCTCCCTAGCAGAGAGAAACACAATGGGAGGAAAAGAGTTGCACTCACACCACAGAGATTGTGTGTGGTGGATACATGTGATACTTGAGTGAAAGAGGCTATTGTGTCTTTTTAGGCTTTTTTTTTTCTGCTGCGCCTTTCCTTTTGGAGAAGTTTGAACTTGGCCTTATTGTCCTCTCTTCTCCTTAACGGAGGCTGGGAAGTATGACGCTCTGCCCTTCCGAGTATTAATAGATGAGCCAGTCCCATATGATGCTCACATTGTGATAGGAGTCTGTAGCTCTATCTCAAATAAGACGCATGCTAATTTTACCTGAGGATTTCACTCAAAAGGCTAGGTTCAGCCTGTCCACACATTTCTTTGCCGTTGGACATCATCGATGGCAACCTTTGTCTCAAGTGCTTATCAGTACCCGTCCATCCTTATCACTGTTTGTCCTGTCCTTCTAACACCAGGGAACTAACAAGATGGATATGCTTGTTTATTTGTTAGAGAAGGGAAATGGGACATTATCAGCAGGGCAAAGGAGGCCCCTGATAACAACCTATTGTCCAGTGAAACACATGGTGGTTCCTGATGCTTATATTACCGTCTGCTGTCTCCCAGGGTGAGATGCTCTCTCCTCAGGCCCATTGTTGAACCCCCAAATAGGGCCAAGCATAGCAGGTCGTCAGACCTATCAACAAATATCCGGGAGCCCCCTGTGTTTTGGTTTGTATAGAGATGACAATGGCCGTGCAGTCGGTTTATAACCCTGCATGCTGAAGGTTTATTACCCTTTGCAATCCAGAGCAGCGCTTCCCATGGTGTACTTTTACACAGACCTGGGCCCACGGAGGGGGCTACAAATCTGTTTCACATCGATCAGCTGAGAGGCTGACAGTCCAACCATCTTCCTCTAACACAGTCTCTCTGAGTCATGGAGTCTTGTCACTGAGGGTGTAAAATGTGGCGGGCTTTAGAGCGTGTCACCATGTTGATAAACCTGTTTACTCAGACATTCAACTATTTTGTCCTCAGTCATGAACTATTAAACGCCCTTTTCCACTTACACATCTGTAATTACTAACATATGACTGTTAAGATAGTAATGTATTGATGGACTCTTATGTCATGAACACCTGTCATGAACTTTTTGGAATCGGATGTACTCATGTTTGTCGACAGGCTGATGTAGGTTTAGGGAATGTTGACTCGTGTTTTGCATATTTAGTGTGTTGGTGGAAACTAGGCCTGTGTTATGTTATTTCAGGTCACCTCACTATCTAACCCCCTTCACGTGGCAGTCAGTTGTGGTGAACAGTTTGCCAGACTGGTGTTTGTGGTGTTTGATGTCATTCTGTTTGATATTTTTCTTCTCCTCAACTGTTTGTTTTTCTAGCAAGTAGTAATAGTAGCAAGTAAAATATCAAACAGAATGACATCATCAAATATTGTGAGGATTTAGACTTTCATTAGCGACAGAGTGGGAGTTGGAAACATTTACTGACATTATTTAATCTGATGACATCTCCTTTCTGCCTAATAACCAGCTTATATCCTTGTTTGCAGAGGTGGGCCTAATCTGGGGAGACAGATTTCCTCTCTTTCTGCTTTCCTAATGGAGTCGTACAGAGTCTCTGGCATTCCTAACAGTGGTCTACAGCAGGGCTACACCCAGCCTGCCTCTCGCGCCTCCAGGGCTCAGAGCAACGGAGGGGGCAGCTACGGCCTCAGCATCCGGGTCCAGGGGATCGACGGACACCCCTACGTGGTTCTGAACAACCAAGACCGTGGGTCTCAACCCTACACTGATCCCAACAGTAATGGATACATAGACACCGAAGGGTCTTTTATCGATAACTATCATGAGTATGACTTCAGAGGGAGCAGGGAGTCTGGCTCTGACAGCCCGTTTGTGGAGTACAGGTCCCAGAAGCAGTTTGGTGGCCCTCAGAATGGTGTTCAAGACCCTCAGGGTAAGAAGTCATCTGCCTTGCTGAACTTCCAGAAGCATCCTGAGATCCTGAAGCCTTACGACCCAAAAAATAACACCTTGAGTCTGGATGGTTACAGCAGCCTGCCTTCCTGCCCAGTCTCCCTAGCCGAGACTGGGAATCACCAGCAAGGCCCCTCTCCCAGATCCTCCTCTCCCGTAGTGTCCCATGCAAGGTCATCCAGCCCAGACCAGACGAAAGACGCAGGCCAGCAAGAGAAAACACAGCCCCAGCCCCCACCGCAGACCAGGCCAGCCCTCTCTAACCCTCAGGCCAAGCTAGCCCAGCCTCAGTCAAGGCCCCAAGCCAACCCACCCCAACCTGAGTACAAGCCCCAAGCCCAAGTGGCCGAGCCCCAGTCCAAATCCCAGTCTCCACCTCTATCCCAGCCCCAGCGCCTGCCTGTGCCCCAGCCCTCAGCAGTCTCCAGCCTCCCCAGTGAACCTGACAAGACCTGCAGGTCTCCCAGCACCATCAGCAGTGCCTGCTCTAGTCTGGAGCGCAGCCGGCTGGAACCAGACGTCCTCCCCCTCCGCAGGACTGACTCCAGTGGGCCGGTACTGCAGCCCTCCTCCCGCTCCCGCCACTCCTCCAGCTCCTCCACCAAGGCTGACGACCAGCTGGAGGCCTTGTATGCCGACACCATCAACCGCCACCAGAACCGCCGCTACATCCCCTTCCTACCCGGTACTGGCCGAGATATCGACACAGGCTCCATCCCCGGCGTGGACGAGCTCATCGACAAGTTTGACGGCAAAGATGGCGGCCATCAGCGGAGGGGCAGGGCGGGACGGCGGAACCGCATCAACCCAGAGGACCGGAAGCGCTCGCGGAGTGTGGACAGCGCTCTGCCCTTCGGCTTGCGAGGAGAGTCTGACTACTTGGATGAGTTCAGTAAGAACCAGGGCAGGTGTACAGAGCACGTTCTGAGGCCCTCCCAGCTACGTCTGCAGAAGGCTCAGGGGAGTATTGACTCCTGGGTGACCGCGGTGGAGGGGAAGACCAGTGCCAGAGCTCCAATGCAGGGCAGCAGTGCCCCAAGCTCACCTGAAGGCACTGTTTCTAAAGGGGTAGGCTCCATCCAGGGGTACAAAGCGCCCCAGAGTCGCTCCTCCACACTGCCCTTCAACAGCAAAGGAGCGGAGGAGGGAAGGTTGATGTCCGGCCCTAAGATTCTGACTAGTGTGGCAACAACATCTCTATCCAAGCCAGCCTCCAGTACAAGCACAAAGCCCACTGCTGAGCTAGATGTGCAGGTAAACAAAGCTATTGAGAGAATGTGTGTTTTAGGCATGGATTTTAAACTATATATTTTATACTTATTTACTTACTTTCCTTATACAGAAACAAATAAATATCCGTAGACTCCGTAGGTGTCCATTCCTTGATCCTTTTTATTTGCATCCAGGCTACGCCAGACCTTCTCAAAGGTCAGCAGGAGCTTTCACAACAAACACATGAAGAGACAGCTAAACAGATTTTGTTCAATTACCTCAAGGATGGGTGAGTTTTTACTGGGCAATAGTCCTGGCACACATGTCTATGGATGAACACGTTTTATGTTTTATTATGCCTATGAAATGTAAACAGCATCTCTGGCTGTGATTCAAGGATAGTGCTAGATCTTTGCTGATCACTGCTAGTTATTCAGTACACTGCTAGAACCCATGACGGTTTTATTGCCATGACTACAGCTATGCAGCAGGCAGTTAACTGCAAATTGTAGTTCTATTCAAACTAAGTGTTGAATAATTTTCAGAGAAAATGGCGTGTGGGAGCGCTTAGATAAAAAAAAAAAAATCTGAATCTGATTTATGATAAAAAAGTTAAGTCATTTATATTCCCAAACACCATATCAATGCTGTGTGTGATTCAGCCTTCTGATGTTTGCTCTCTATAGTATAGAATAAAGTACCGCTCTCTATTCCTTTCTCTTTTACTCATTCAATGTTCTCAAACTATGTCCCTCTCTCTCACAGAGGAATGTAGGGAAGAAATCTTGCTTTGCTTATCACCTGATTCGAGATGGTCACCTCTGACCTCATGCCTGTAAATCCCCTTAACTAGTTAGAGGAAACAGAGCAGTTATCAGTGGAAAACATCTCCAACACATACCATATCAGTGGAAGACGTCTCAAATGCATACCCTATCAGTGGATCCGCAGATCAGGAGTTCTGTGTTATTTCTTCTTGGACAAGGTTGACTATTGGAGTGAAATGTTTATATAAGGGCACAGTGAGGTGTCAGGTAGACAGCAGGCACCAGCTAGTGTGAGTGAGAAGCTATCTGCTGTAACAGCCAGACAGTGTTTTATAAGAGAACTGGGTTAAAGGGCTTTGGGGAGTGAGCTTAAAGCAAGCATGTTTGTAATGAAGCCTAGTCAGAACATGTCCAATACGGTGATGTGCCAATTATAGTTATAGACAAAATAACTTGCCTCTCATTCAAGTTCAACCATCTAAAGTGTTACTGCACATCACAAACATGCTGTCTGGCCTGTAAACCAGTCCTTAAGTTATGTGTGAGTTTGAAGTCTCCTGTCTGAAGTGACGCGGTTCCTGCAGGCCTTGGTTAAGTCCAGCCGGTCCGGGAAACTGTTCTGGGCGTGTCAGGTCACAGGTCCAGGGTCAGGGGTCAGGGAAAAGGAAACACAGATGGAAGGAAACACAGAAATGGAGCCATACTCCTGAGGCCCACAGGACAAACATTCACCAGCTGAGGTTAGAAAGGTTTAATGAAAACCCACTGGAGGAGGAGGAGGGGGCGTGGCCCTCTATCAGGTAGTGCAATGGAATGCAACCTTAGGACTCTACCCCAGGTTTGGGCGACCCAGTGTTTCCTACACGCATGAACAGGCTGCATACCCCCAGCCCAGTCCCCTGATGGGGAGACACATTCCCCTGCATGTGCCTCCTAATAGACGGCCATAATGAGGTTGAGCGGGTCGCAAGGTGACACATCAAAGCAGTGTTATCCTCGCTGGCCCCTGAAGGGCTGGGAGAGAGCTGCTCTGTTCTCGGAACAGCCAGGGATTAGTCCTCAACCCACCACACACAGATAGGGGTCTTTAACGGTTTGACGACACCCATGCTCATGTGTGTGTGTGTCCCCGCAGGAGCAACGATAACGATGACACCACCAAGAGGAAGGTCAATCTGGTCTTTGAGAAGATCCAGACCTTGAAGTCGCGTGCTGCTGGGAGCGTTCAAGTGGACAACAAAGTAAGGCATTGTAGCCGGGTTGTAACATGGCTCAACAAACAGCTACATCAGTGAGCCTCTTATCTTAGGCCCCAAGGCTTTCGGTAAAAGCATACAAGCCACCAGCCCGTGTTTACTTTGCAATGCAGCCTCTTACGTAATCTGTACGTTAATCAGGGCATTGGGAGGGGGTATTAGAAAGGAAAAGTTCAGCACTAAGTCTGGCCATTATCTTTCTACAAGAATACACAGTGTCATCTGCAAAATACTGTAACTGCGATGGAGCTCAGTAGAAATGCACCATCCACTTGTGATAGCTCATAGCATGTTGGCTTGGTGCTTCTCAAAGGGGCACGCTGTCTTATATGATCCCTGTTCCCTCCCAGTCTCCGGACTCTACTGTTCAGACCAAGGCCTTGGAGGAGCAGAGAGAAGAGTTGGAAAAGGAAGTAGCAGACTTAAAACAACAACTGGAGAAGCAAGCAAAGGTAGCACCGCCGCGGCAGGTCACAGTGCACTTGAAACGAGACGTTACCGCGCACATTGTAGCTTTTAGCATCATAGCATTTACTGCTTTACACTTGGGCTTTGGCCATTCTGTTTGCTGATGATTGGAGGACTTCCCTTGACTCTTAAGACAAACAAATCCTATCGCTGCTAATTGATAACTTAAGCAGAACAGCAGACACCCTGTAAGACCCTGGATGTGATGGCATTCACTAAGATTCCCGTGTCTGTGTGTTGGTACGGTGTGTGCGTGCATGTGCGCGCTTGCTTCAGAAGCAGGTGGGTCTGACCCAGGCCCAGGAGAAGGCTGGTGCAGGTGTGAAGCGCCTGCAGCAGGACGTGGACAGGAGCCAGGAGGAGGTCTGCCGTCTGAGGGAGAAGCTGGCCAAGACGGAGGCGGAGCTGCGCAGCACCCTGGAGGAGTGAGTGGCCTGTGACCACCGGGGCCGGCTTAGAGCCTCTCTGTGGTGGGGAGGGGGCAACAGGTTAACAGAGCTCCGCTAAAGGAACCAGCGCAGAGGGATAATCCCCTGCTTTACGTCTCCTATCAGGAGAAAGTTGTTCATCTATAGCTCTTCCCGACTCTAGGTTTTTCCTTCCGGGCTCTTTCCATGAGGATTTAGATCCCGACATAGTGGGATCCCGGTGTCAGCTGAAAATAGCATTTCTTTTTTTATCGTTGTATCTGCAGTGGCCTCCAAACCCCTTTTCTCCATTCTGTCATGTAGCGCCAGGAGATCCACAAAGGGATGGGCTGGAGTGTCCGCTATATGATTACGTTTAAAATGACTGTTGACGTTGGACAAATCCCTGGGATGGTGTGTTTGAGAATCACAATAGAGGATAGTCTCTCCTAGGGAGGCTACTGGACAGGGGAGGCCTTGTCAGTCCAAACGCTGCCGTAACCCGATGACACAGAGGTCGCCAGCAGAACCAAAGAGAGAGAAAGAGACAATCACTCAACTCTTTTCAGACATATATTACATACAAGTGACTGAGATGGTCAGTAATGGATTCTCCTCTTCTGGAAAAGGTTTATGTCATATGGTGGGAAGCTGTTGACTTTCAAATAATTACCGCCCATCTGTGTCCAGATCCCCCATACCTCTACACAGAAACCCCTCTGTGCTGCAGCAGTGTGCAGCTGGGGTGGTATCGCTCCTCCAGGACCCAGGTGCTCATCTTAGCCCCTGTGGTCTGGAGGACAGGCGTTCAGGCAGAACACAGGTGGCGGCACCCCGATGTGTGAATGAGGGGGCAGGTGTTGTGTTGATGGTGTGTGTGTGTGGGTCAGGTGTTGTGTACGGCCGGGTGTGTGTGTGTTGTGATGGGCTCTGTGTGGTCTGTCAGGCTGTTCCAGGTGAAGATGGAGAGGGAACAGTACCAGACAGAGATCCGGGACCTGCAGGACCAGCTGTCAGAGATGCATGACGAGCTTGACGGTGCCAAGAGGTCTGCGTCGGACGGGGAAAAGGATGCCATGATGGAGGTAGGACACAGCTGGGCGACATACACCTAGCATTGGTAGCTTGCGTGCCCGCACACCGAGGGCACTAGTCTAGTAATGGATTTTTGTTAAGCAGTGTAAACATCACGGGCCATTCTCACTGTTTGTCTCTCCTCCTGTGCTCGTGTGCAGGACCTGCTGCAGCTGAAGATGGGCCTGCAGGAGGTGCTTCTGGCTAAAGAGGAACAGGAGGAGGTGCTGAGAAGGCGCGAGAGGGAGCTGACTGCTCTGAAGGGGGCACTGAAGGAGGAAGTGGCCACACATGACCAGGAAGTGGACAAGCTGAGGGAACAGTATGAGAAGGAGATCAACAAACTGCAAACGTCTGTGGAGGAGGCCAAGCAGGTAGACAGCCCTTCCCCCGCCCTCCCCATCCACACCCAGTCACAGACTGTGCAGTGGATTAGCGTTGCATCAGGTGGACTGTAGTCAAGGGGTTAGAGTGTTTGTTTAGAGGGTATGTTTTGGATTGAACAAGTTATGTGTTGGCACCACAAGTTACGAGTTGGCTTTGAAGTGAAATTACCCATAACTTTCCACCAGCCGCAAAAAGGTTTACTTTAAAATGCGACTTTAGTTTTAGTACTGTAACTGACACAATAGAAGCGATTTAGCCAGAGCCAAGCTTTTCTTCTGGGCTTAACAAGTTGTGCTGGCTTTGACGTTGAATTAGAATTACACTCATTGTCCACCAGCTGTACATTTTGTCATTTACATTTAGTCAGGCTGTATAAGTCTATCTTTTGTTAACATTGAAAGCTATTGTGTGTAGCTATTGTGTTACCATCACCTTTGTATTTACTGAGAAAATACTTTCAGTATGTCTGTGAACCAAATTGTAGTTTATTCCCTTTTAAGTGTGTTTGCTGAAATTGAACAATCAAATAAAGGCCTGTTTTGACATGGCTGAGAGGAGGGTAATTGAGTTTGGGGGCAAAGTGAGGGTGGGGGGGGAAGGAGAGAGACAATAGTGAGGTAACAGTGGGGGCTTGGAGGGGGGCAGGGGGTTCCTGTTTATCTCAGAGAGTGGAAGTTTCTCCTTGTCCTCAACTTCCTCCTGCTCTGGTGGGGGTCCAGTGCAGCCATTGAGATCATTTCCTGTACATAACAGAGACACTTCCTTTTCAAGCCCGGATTTAGTCATTTGGAGTTTACCTACAGTGCTTTGTAAAGAAGTTAAAGTGTAGCGTGTCTTTGCCGTTTGTCTTGAGGGTTTTATTTAGACTACTTTCTGTTTTAGGCGTTTTCCTAAAATTCCACAGTTTTTGTTATAGACTACCAACAGAAACTTGACTAACACAGTACAATTGTTTATTCATGATACACTTGAATATCTAGAGTGTATACTGTATGGTATGTACATATAGACAGTTGGACTGGAAGGCACTGGAAGGAGTAAATAATGGTCCCGTGTGTGTGTGTGTGTGTGTATGTATGCATGTGTGTGTGTGATATTAAGCTGGTTGCTGCCCTGTGTTTTCCTGGTAAAAAGACGCGTCCTCTTAATTCGTCTATCCAGCATCCCACCCGCACGCTGGTACGGCCATGACATTAGGTTTGATAGGGCTACCCTATGCAACTGCGAATGCTGCAAACTGGAGCACCAAATCGCTTCTTTTGCTGTTTAATTGCAGTGGCAGGCCGTCACTAATCTAATGAGCGGTCGTTCCTGAGTTGTGAAGTATTCGTCCGCTTTCTGTACCCTGAAAGGCCCGGGGTCATTGTGGTCCTCAGTCGATGAATGATGAGTTTGTTCCACACAATAATAGCAGTGGGGGTGGGGACATGCTGAATAAGTGGGTCAGTATGCTGCTGAATGAGGATGTATGGACATCCCTCTGAAAGGATTGGTGAGCTTGTTTTGTAACTTAGTTTGAAGGTTAAATCGTTTTTATTGAGCCGTAATGTGTCTGGAATTTAATGGAAAAAGTAAGCTGGGGCGTGATCCATACAGTATATAGATTCATAGGAAATAAGCACTAGGAAATGTACCACAGTGTAACCTGCAGGAATGTGAAAAATGTACAAGATAAGGTGCAGTGAGTAGAGAGAGCTGGAGAAGGAGAGCGGGGTGTGTCTGGGAATGTTCTGGCCTGGGATGGTGGGGAATGTTTACCCTGCAGACCCCACAGTCCCCCGCCCTGTAGCAGATACTGTTCCAGATCCCCAGGTCTGACCCGGGTGGGGGTGGAGGACAAGGAGGGGGGTGGGTCTGTCTTCAGGGGGGCCTTCTTCTGTACTGCCACTCCAGACATTCCCGATTCTTAATGCCCGGAGCTTTCTTAGAACCCTGTGACAGGCTGCTCCAGACCCTTCGCTCCGAGACCCATCTCTGCCTGTCTGCGTCATCTTCAGACCCTAACCAAAGCTCTGAGCTACAGCTTCCCTCACAGCGATGCTGTCCCACGCCGCTCTCTTATTCACAGCACCGATCCCACAGCCCCCGCCCCCGAAACCCCTGTGCCCTCTTTCATGTCTCGCACGTCCCCCCCCCCCCCCCCCCCCCTCACTGCCCCAGATCTGGACGGCACGGGCCCACCACTGGACGGATCCTTGCCTTGTTTTCTGTGTGAGCTGGAGTGTTTGTGTGGGAACATTGAAGCCATGTGTCCTGGGGAGCACGTCCTCGGGCCTGTTTGGAGAGTCAAATCCCACGGGAGGCGGTGTGTTTCCTCAGCTGACGATAGCACAGAGGTCCCGGCCAGGTGCTGACTTAGGCTGGGAGGGACGGAGGGTGGGAGGGAGGGAGGAAGGGAATAAGGGAGGGATCTGTGTGGGAGACAAGGTAGTCAGCGGGCGAGGGAAGGAGGGAGAAACAAAGGGAGAGAAAGGAATCATCTGGAAAGAAAAAAAGAGTGGAATGTGCATTGCTGCCAAAGTACAGAGTTTGGGTTGTCATCTGGTTACTATCAAGAACATGTTCTTCCCTGATGGAAGAGTTCCCCTTCATCAGAGGCATAGTGAGATTAAAAGTTATATTTCTCAGAATCCTATCGCCGTTTGTCACAGGCTGGTTAGGGGCAGACTGCTGTGCCAGCCTTTGCCAGCAGCGCGCAGGTTGTTTTGTGGCAGTGAGTGAGAGATGTTGTTCCCCTGCCATGCAAGGGTCGTGCCTGTTTGAAAGAAGGCTCTGGCCTGGATTCTTGTGCCTATTGTTTCCCTGCGTCACTGCCTGGCAGGCAGAGCTGTTGGGGTGGGAGTCCAGTTTGCCAACTGCCCCGCAACAATCCAGGGTTCCCCACAAATACCCCCAGGAGAGTGGGGGAGCAGGTCAGCATGTTCAGGCTGTGACTGACGGAGGATTTAGGACCAGGGGTAGAAAGTTAAAGATTTAGTTAGCTCATGCTGGGCCTGAACAGTGTGGGCTCTGATCACAGTGGTACTAAGCCATCTTTTTTGGGGAGGATTTTCAACTGATGGTGAGGAGTAGATTCTATAGTTGTTTTCTGTCAGTAGACTGTACAGTGTGAAACCAGATAATCCTGTTCTTTTGTCTAGAGGTGACAGCAATGTCACCCATGACACTCACAGTGCTGTCCCCAAACTGTTTCTCCCCCTGCTCGGCCATGCTCAGGCAACAATCCTTTCCAAATTTCTGTATTTTCCCCCAAGCCAGAAGATAAATATGCTCCTGTTCAGACTCCCCCCCCCCCCCCCCCCTCCCTGGACATAACATTTTTTTATAGCCTTTTGACATTATAATCACCCAGTTGGCTTTTGATCAACTATTTAAATTCACAATGGTGCATGGGAATTTTTATAAAGTTTCATCCCCCTCCACTCTTTTGAAGCTCCTGGCTTTTTGGCTGACTACTACACAATCATGACAGGTTTTGTGAAGGCTTTGAGTTTTGTGACAGTCAACGTTATTGCTCTGGTTCCATTTTTTTAAAGCACAAAGGACCAGTGTCCCTCAAAGACATTCTGTGGAAGCCTTTTCACTGGGCTGGCCTATTTAATTCCCTATTAAACCCAAACACCCCTTCAATCTCTCTATTTGGCTCAGCGATAGAGCTCCCATTTAAGAAAGGGGTTCTCTTTCCATGTCCCAAAGGACAAGACAAGATTTGATTGCTGGCTTCTTATTGTGCCTGGAGAGAGGCCAGTGCTTCTCATGCATCACGTTTTAATTTCAACGGCAGCCTGTCTTTCAGGCCATCACAGGCCTGTCTTTACCAGGTAAACCTGGGTCTGTGTGCCTTTTGTTCAAGAGGTAAGCCATTGTAACACATACCTCCATGCTGGCGAAACAAACCAGGGCTTATTCACTGCCAATTCACTGAGCTATTCACTGATAAGAGCTTGAACTGTGTTGGTATTCCCTCTAAGATGCAGTGCTTGGTGTTGAATGCGGAAAACCTGATACCAGACAGGAAATGAGCCCTACCTGCAGTGACCTTGGTCAGTTTTATTTGTTATTTTTTTGTGTGAAGATTGGTTATCTCACCCTCAACTCTTAGCCCATGCTTGCTATTACTTGGGGTAAAGCATTGAAGTCACAGGGCAATGATCTGTGAGGCTCCATCTCTGGCTTTTAAAGCAGTTCAATTGAAGACACAAAGTTAGATCGTGATTAACTGTACTACATGCTATAGAAGGAGCCATTTTATTCCCTGTGGTCAGCATTGGTCATGTGTAGCGTGTGATGTCGCTGGTGTGTGTCTTTGCAGCTGCACATGTGGGATATCCTGTGTTTGACAGCATCCTGACTCCAGAGGCCCAGTGTTAACAGTAGCTAAGTACAGTGCTGTAGCTAGGAGTTACTGTCTGTATCAGGCAGTCACTAACTAAAACCATCTCATAGCAGAGGCTGCTGCTATAACATTGTAAGTGCTAGTCAGTGTGTGAGGCACAGACAGGTTGTGTTTCCCAAGGCTTTGTGAGAAGACTGTTTGTTTATAGTTACTTTCATAATGTCATATGACGTCATGACTGACGCTGTGTGTTGACTCCTATTCCATGTCAGGGTTTGCAAGGTCAGGAAAGGTCGGTACTGCATGATGGGATGGGTAAAGTTAGTCAGCAAAAACGTGGTTGGACGTGTGATGGGAATTTCATTTTAATTTCATCAGGTTTGGTTATGAGATAGGAGAGTGGTTTAGGATTCAGTTAAAAGTCAGATTAAATTTATTTTGGAGGGGGGATTCGTGGATTTAGAGTGGGATTAAGTGGATTGTCATCTCCCAGAGGACATTTATGTGCATATAAATGTGTCTGCAGTGAGACTGTGCTGGCTTGAGGATTACCATACCAGGTTTATTGTGCACTGTAATTGTCAGAGGAATATCTGTAACCTCCATTGTTTATGCCCCGAGTTCCAGAGCTTATCCATCCAGCAGGGGTTCTGTGTGTTTTATGTGAGCAGAGAGTACATGGAGGGGCCTGAGGGTTTTGACCCCAGCACTCACACTGGGCCACGCATAACTCACCACATCGTTAGTGCCAAGGCAGCACAATGGTGGTTAATGCTTGACTATAGATAAACAGTTTAAAAGTACACAAGAGAACTTGAAATCAACCCCCGCGCAATTGTTCGCAGGGAGGCTTACTCTGAGCCTGTATAAAATGACAAACACAGAGAACAATGATCACCAAGAGACCCTGTGTGAATTTTCAACACCCAGAGCTCTGTCACTCTGCCCCCCCCCCCCCCACACACACACACACTCCTCAGCCCCCCAGAGTGTTAGAGCCCATGCTTCTCTAAACCCAGGGTGGGAAGTGGGACAGTGAGAGAGAAGGTGAGGGCCAGGGGGGGAGCTGCTTCCTGAGGGTTCTGCTTCCCTTCCACCCTCCAGGGTTCTCCAGCTACAGTACAGCTACAATCCCAGACTGGCATCAACCCGCCTCTGCAGCACAGTATCTCAGTATTGGGAGTCAGGTGGCTGAGCGGTTAGGGAGTCAGGCTAGTAATCTGAAGGTTGCCAGTTGGTTTCCCTGCCGTGTCAATTGACGTTGTGTCCTTGGGGAAGGCACTTCACCCTACTTGCGTCAGGGGGAATGTCCCTGTACTTACTGTAAGTCGCTCTGGATAAGAGCGTCTGCTAAGGATAAGAGCGTCTGCTAAATGACTAAATGTAAATGTATGTAAGTGACACTGATTGCTCCCAACATTTTGTCCAGGCATGTATCAGACAAATAGAAGGACGAAATCGTTATTTATCATGTGGCCGAACGAGTGTAGGGGGTGACGACACCAACATGCACTCACACACACGCTTGAGTTATCACCGACATGTTTTCTCTGCATTTTCCCATCCTGTTGTCCTTCCTCCAAGGGCAGTGATCTGCCAGGAACATGAGTAGGAAAAGGGATCTGTTCTGCAGGTTTTATTGGGGTTCTTTGTCGAGGAAATCCACGTGAGCATGGGAAGAACATCCCAACTCCACACTGAAACGCCCGGTAGACCTGAGCACCAAACAGCCCCAAGTGGGAATCAACCCCATGACGTTCTTGCTGTGGGGTGCAGTTCTTTCCCTGCTGTGTGCCACAAATAGCACCCCTGTAAAGGCTTGACGGACCTCATAATTCAGTGCTTGACTTGATTGAGACTGATCTGACGTCAGGTTGTGTGTGTGTGTTGGGGGGGGGGAGATGACCCTGGCAGGCATGGGGGTGGCTGTGAGGGGGGAGAGGAGATAACAGGTCCAACAGGCCTGGGTAGACCCAGCAGGACAGCAGGGACTGGAGACATGGTGGTTAATGATCTGTCTCCTCACCTTAGCTCAAACTCTCAGGCTGGAAGCGTTACTGACCAACGGCGGCCCTCCAATGACGGCCCTACTTAGGGGGACGTAGGAGGGGGGGAGGAGAAGGGAGGAAGGAAGGACTTTGGACTCAAATGTTGGCTGAAATGTTCCTAACTGACTGCCAATGAGCCACTACAGGGGCTCAAAGCACAGTGGCTCTACAGTTTGATAATTTAGAACTGGTTCATTCACATTCACACAGTCTTAGTCAGATGCCCTTCAAAACACAGATACACAACCACAAACCTAATTGCTTGCTTACTCACTCACTCACTCACTCACTCACTCACTCACTCACTCGTTCATTCACTCACTCACTCACTCACTCACTCACTCACTCACTCACTCACTCACACACCCCTGGTCTGGTCCTGATGAATCTAGGCCCAACTCAACACTGGGATTACCAGTACTGTAGACTGCTAGTCCATATCTGCTCATTGCAGATGCTGTAATAGTTATTCTGCACTATTAGCTCTCTGGTATTCACACATGGTTTCATTACCAAGAGTTCAGTGAGTCTCTGATGAGGCTAACACAGGAACTCAACTGGACTGCTGTGTTTTGGTGTTGTGTGTACCGTAAGTACAGTGAGAGGAGTCTTCTAGTGTGAGGGAGAAAGAGGAAGTCCTGGGTGTTAATCTGCAGTGTCCCGACCCTGATCCTCCTGAGAGCTGGCATTCCCCTTCATAAGACACCTGCGTGGCTATACAATGTACAACACAGGTCAGCAGGACAATAGGAACGGTTGACCTGCTAACACAGCTATAGTTATTAGATGATGTACATTATGAGCTACATTACTGGTAATCCCAGTGTTGAGTTGGGCCTAGATTTATCAGGACCAGACCAGGGGGGATGGATGGCCGGTAGTGGGAGAGCTGGTCTACAGCACTCTGATAACAAGCGGCACTATCTCCAGGATCTGTGGAGTGGAAAAGCGCGGGCTCTCAACTGTAGTTAACAGACAAACCAGTTTTTATCTGGCATTCTATGAAGCATAACCCGCTTTCCAGTTAAACCTGTTCCTGAAAACACGCATGCAAGCCTGCTGTCTGTTGAAGCTGTCATGGCCAGGATGTGAAGAAAATCCCTCTGACAGCAGTGTCATCGTCGATACTGAAAGCTGCTACCTGTGCAAAGCCTCGCCTGGAGCCTTGATGGAGAGCTATGCTGGTTGTTGTCAGCTGGGAGGTAACATGCAGCCAGTCCAGAGAGCTGCCTGAGTGAGGGTCTCTGTCCCCCTCTCCTCTGTCTCTCTTACACAGCAGCCCAGCCAGGCCAGACGAGGCAGGCTTCCCTATTCATAAAAATGGGCAGAGGGAGGAACCATAGGGCCATCTTTTCACACTGTCCCTGGAACGGCTGCCAAGTACAAACAGGAGCACGCTACCAAACACTGGGCTGTTTAATGAGGGAATTTGATCATGCAGGGACGAGCAGGAAGACTACTGCAACAGGTGGAGCCACTGGTCTGGGCCAGGCTGGAGATATGAGGACTGGGCTGGGGGAGAGGGGAGAGCGTGGGCCTGCAGCAGTGCCCTTCTCTCCCCTGCCTGTGCCTTGTCACTCTCTGGCTTGGTGTGGCTCCCTGCTCCAGTAGCACAGGCCGTTCAGAATGAGGGAAGAACAGGCTTCGATGCACTGTGGTGCACCCATCTCTAATCCTCCTGGGTTGGTGACGAAGTGTGAAGGATTTGCTGGAGGCCATTCGAGAGGGACTGTAGACGAATGACTCACTGGTGAAAAATACTCTGCCAAAAACATTTGTGGTTTGTGCGGTATCTTTTGCTTTTGGTGAACTGACCCTCTTGGCCGGTGTTATTTGTGGTAAATGGTCGCTGAGCCTTCTGTCTCGTTTCCAGAGCATCGCGGCGGCGAGCCGGGAGAAGGCCGAGGTGGAGGCAGCCATGGGTGCGGTGGAGGGCCAGGCAGGGCGTCTCACCCAGGAGTTTGAGCGGCTGCGTAAGCGGGCGCAGGAGCTGGAGAACGAGGTGGCCAAGCTGAACCGCATCATCGACGAGGCCAAGCTGCAGGAGAGCAAACTGGGAGACCGAGTTGTCAGACTGGAGGTGAGGCGCGGAGATCGGAGGGGGACACGACCTACGTGTACTAGAAGACGAACCCTTGGTATGTTCAGACGATGGTGTTTGTTTACATGTTAATTTGCTTCATGTTACTTCTACATTCAAACAGAAAGAGAAGAAGCAGCTAGGAGAGTCTCTGGCTGAGATCAAAGAGCAGGAGGAGGAGATGTCACGCGCCAACCGTGCCTTGACCACACGGTTAGAGGATGTGCAGGTAAGACTGACCACACTTCTGGAGTGCTCCCCTCCCCCCTCCTCCCCATGGTAACTTTAGGAGTTTCATCTTGCTTTAACGTTTCCGTTAACTCTTTATCCCCCAGAGAAACCTGACCAAACTGAACCACGACCACAGAGAACTGGAGGAACGGTGGAAAGAGGAGAGGTGTCAGAAGGAGCTGTTCAAGAACACCAAGAACGAGATCGAGGACGAGAGAAAGCTGCTAGACCGGACCGTGGAGAAACTACAGAGAGAGGTGAGTGGATCAGCTTCAGGCTACACTTCCATGCCTGCTCATACCCCCCCCCCCCCCCCCCCCCCACATCTGCTCACGAGTTGGATTTGAAATGGGTGACCCCTCTCTCCCTGTTACCTCACCGCCCATCCATCCCTTCCTCTCTCCTCACCCCCCTCCCCGTGTCTTCATCCCTCCCTCCCTCTCTCCTCACCCCCCTCCCCGTGTCTCCATCCCTTACCCTCGCAGATGAGCGAGATAGTGGAGGCGTCCCAGTCGTCCACCCAGGAGCTGCAGGAGCAGATTGACGTGTACAAGGAGAAGAACCGCCGGGAGCTGTCCGAGCTGCAGAGACAACTGAGAGAGCGAGGCCAGGAGCTGGAGAAGTCCCGGTTGGACACCAAAAGCCTACAGGAAGAGGTAAACAAATGTCCCTCATCCACAACAATGGCGGGATGATCCATTGTTCTGACTCACTGTAGCGTGGTTATTCCGTCCTTCCTCCACCTCCCTCCCCACTTGGTGTGGACAGTGATGATGACATGCCCAAGGAATGTTGTCCTTCCTCCCTTTTTCCACCCTTTGCCCCAAACTGTCCCGGGAGACGTGGAGGTGAGATTGGTATTGGTACAGGGTAGTACCAGTCTGTGGTCTGACAGGGTTGTATGGTTTCAGATAAAGAGGTGGAACCAAGCCCGGGTACTAATAACTGTCAAATAATTTCTTGCCAAGTCTCAAGACTTTTGGTCTCAAGACTTTTTTTCAAACAAGGTTCCCCTGAACCTCAGATGATAACAAAACAGGTGACACTGTCTCACATCACACCCATCGTTCTCATACTTGTGATTAGAAGTAGCTACTTCCTGGAATTCAACAGGTTTCTTTGGAACATGATCTTCCAGTTTTTTTTCTCCCCAAACCTCTCCCACCAGTACCTCAGATACTGTGGTTTATTTTCTAAGTGTATCTATGACCTCTTAGTCAGTAAGATCTACTCACTCAATGTGATTGTAACCCTGACTACTCCTGATTGGTTACTTTGGAGCAGTTTGACCTTGTCAGGACTTTGGAATGCTGGGAATGTTATTGTTGATTATGGGAACGGGTGAAGTGAATAATTTGAATTAGAAAGGGCGGGATATATTTTGTCTACTGAAAACATCTTCTCCATCATGTCTCTGGCTCAACCAGCTAAATTCCGTTAAAAAAGTAGTCATACCAAAGTAATATTTTCCGAAGCCGTGAGTCAGATTTTCTCCTGATTGTTCATGTGTCAGTCAGGGTGTTTTTAGTGTAATCTACATGCTCAGATGGAACAAACTGGTGTCTTACTGCAGCTGGACTGCAGGAAGGGGCGGTATGTGTCATTGTTGTGGAAGGTGGACTGACTGACTCCACATCCTCCCCCTCTACGGTCCCAACACTCTTCTCATGGCTGGTGATGTCAGTTTTCCAGCTGCTGTCAGATCCCTAGTCTGTCCCACCCTGTAACACACACACACACACATTGCACTCTGGCCAGCTTAAAAAAAGAACCGTTGAAGCTTTCTGCCTTTATCTCATTCACTCCTTCAGTCTTTAAACCGACAATTACTACACTCATATTGCTGTTGTTAGTGTCCCAGGAATTGGACATTTATCACAGAACTTTTAAAGATGCCGTTGGCTACACAGTGCAATGTTTGTTCAGAAGTACATTTTTGGAATCGGTACGGTTTAATCTTTACTGTAGATGGCATCTTGTGGCCACTGTTGAAATTGCAGTGCAAAAGTGGTTGTGAATCTGCAATAAAATACATATGTTGTTATTCAGTGAAACCAAAGTAGTACTCACACCAATTGTCAATTTGAACTGTCATAAATCCCATAATGAGATATCATTTGGTTATCAAGATATTTTTGGATGACAGGTGGTGATCTTTCTGTTTTTGTTTATTGTGTTATTTATGTGTGTCTGTGTGTGTGTTATTCAGCTGTCCAACCTGGAGGATGACCTGAGGCAGTGTAAGAGGGAGCGAGATGAGGCAGTGCTCAACGAGAAAGTTCTGGAACAGAAGGTGTATGATTTGGAGATGGAGGCCGAGACCAAGGCCCATTCTAAAGATGACAAATCCAGACAGTTGAAACTCACGGAGGTATGAGTCCTGTGGAACCTCCAACTCAGGGAGATTAAAAAGTGTGAACAATTAAGTAATGTGAAAAGTGAAGGAAATAAAGTCTTCAACTGGCTGGAAGTTTGACACCAGATGTGATCTGTTGAGCTAACTTGCCTTCCTAGATCTTTTGCTGCTGCTGCACTGGTAAAGCCATAAACAGTACCTTGGCCCATTTTGTGTTGTGCAGGACAGGATCGCCCAGCTGGAGATGGACCTGGATGAGGAGCGTCAGAGCGGAGACCTGCTGATGGAGAGGATAGACCGAGGCAGGGAGCAGGTGAGAGACCTTACACTCATTCACTCTTTTCTATTGAGCCCTCTTCAATTTGAAACTCACTTCAGACTTCATATAACCTTCTATATAACCCTCTATAACACCATAACATCATAGTTATACAGATAAGCTGCTGTGGTTTCTTCAGACAGTTGCTAGGAAGGATTACAGTTATGTGGCATAATATGACACCGTGGTCTCCTCCTTGTGCTTTGTCACATCCTCTCACCTTTGACAGCTCCAATGCCCTGACTCTGTGTGTGTGTGTGTGTGTGTGTGTGTGTGTGGGGGGGTCTCCCTCCACTGATCAGTGGTTGAAAAACTCCAGTTCATTTCTGTTCTGGAGAGAGCAGAGGGGTTATTGCATTGTAAGAGGAGCTTTTATAATCTGTCGGTTTGGCAGTCTGCCTGCGTGGTGTAACAGCGCCTATCCAATTTTCATGCATCAGTCACAAAAGAGCCCTTTTAAAGCACCGCCTCAGCCAATGTATGCAGGCTGCCAAACATCTCAGGTTTACAGACTCTGGGGTTCAGCTAGCCGTAAATGTGTCTCAGGGACACATCAATGCTTGTGCTTGGCCATACTTTTCACATCTGGGGGAACCTTTTTCCCCTGTTACAGAAACTGTTGATGGGCTTGTGATGAAGTGAGATTTAGATAAAGCACATTTTTCCTGGTGAACAGTCTTGTTTGTTAGAGGGTTGCTAAGTAATATTGAGAGTATGTTGAGTTCTTTATGAGGAATTCTCCTTGTCTTCTGTACAATATAGTGTTGGCAGGTTTTCCTTCTTTTGCCCTTATGTATTTCTGTGTAGGTTATGGTTTAAAATGGATACCCCAAAAGTATGGATAGAATAGAGAAAGAACTGAATGAGTGGTAAAAGAGTCCAGAACAGACTGATCAAGTGCAGTTCTTGGCTCTGAGAAAGAGTGGCATTGTGGCAAAGTGGCACGGCTACAACACAGGGCCAAGGTAAGTTGCCAAGGCAACAGTGGAGCGGTGTGCAGTTAGAGTGGGGTTGGATGGGGTTAGGAGGATGTGTGTGTGTGTGTGTGGGGGGGGATGCATGGCCATGGGGGTCTGGCGGAGAGATCTGCAGCGGCAGAGAGAGCAGCTGCGTCTCTCCTGGCATCAGGTGCTCCTCTCCTGTCTAAATGAGAGTAATCTCCCCTCTCTCCTCCTGCCGTCTTTCACAAAGCACATTAGTTTCGCTGGATGTTCCAGTCTGCTGATTCAGCTCCCTCAAGCACTGCAACCAGCGTACCAGTTATGGGGGCCATCGTTCATCAGACCGGCCCACTGTCACCCACTAATTGGCATAAAATATCACCCATTCTCCCCTCACCAAAAAGAACCATCTCAACTCTATCGATTAGTTGTCTTTTTCACCCAGCTCCATTTCTCCTCCCTCTTGAACTAGGCAATAAGTGTCAATGAACAATGATGCCTAGAAGTTTCTCCACGGAAGTTTGTGACTGAAGGAAGAGGTCTGCTTTGAGGGGTGATGGTAGTCATAACCATTAATTGTTTTATTGGTCATGTTTCCATGCTGTGTAAAACACACCCCAATTAGTCAAAGGTTAGTTTTGATTCTCCCTCAACAGCAAAGCCTTTGCACAAAAAAAAAAGTTTGTAAGCTAAAGTTTCTTCTTGTGTAAACTTTAGTTAAGATTCCCATCTCCTGAGAAATCATAGCCGAGCATAAGTGCATTTCTGGCACCCATAGTTATCAGTCCACCCAGAATATGACTGATACATGATCCTTCTCCAACACATTACCCTTGCTGGTGTGAGAGCAGGGGGATGCAACCAAACAAGAACATCCCAACCGGTAATTAACTGAAGCCCTTTTTAACCTTGAGTGCCTTAACAATGACTGCACAGCCAGGCTTACAGTACAAAGGGTTTCTTCAGCACAGAGACGCAGACGGTGTGTGATAATAATGGGCTCCTCAGAAGGCTTGTGAGCGTGGTGATGACAGTGCCTCCGCTCTGGTTGACAGGTGGAGCAGATGAGAAATGAACTCCTGCAGGAGAGGGCTGGCAGACAGGACGTGGAGTGTGACAAGATGGCTCTGGAGAGACAGGTACACACTCGTACACACACACACTCCTCGTGTTGTCTGGTCTCTTTGGAGAAAAACAACTGCGGACAATCTGAAAACTCTGAATTCAGCTTCCACTCACCTCATCCATCTCTGTCTCTCTCTGTCCTTTCACTTTCTCGACATCTTCATCTTTGTGTCCCTTTCTGTGTTATAAGGTAAGAATGAGATAAGAAACTGAGCCACAGGGAGAGAGGGACTGGAAATGTCTGATTGTTCCACTCTTGTCCTCCCCAGAACAAGGATCTGAAGAGCAGAGTGGCCCATCTGGAGGGCTCCCAGAAATCCAACAAGGAAGGCCTGGTGTCCCAGCTGGAGAACCGCATCCAGGAGCTGGAGGAGAGGCTGGAGGGAGAGGAGAGGTGGGAAGGGGGAGAGAAGGAAGGGAGACAGGGAGGGAGAAGGAAAGGTGGGGAGGAGAGGTGGGAAAGAGGAGAGATGGAAGGGTGAGAGGGAGGAAGTGAGAAGGAGAGGTGGGGAGGAGAAGAAGAGAGGTAGGGAGGAGGAGAGGAGAGGAGGAGGTAGGGAGGAGAGGAGAGGTGGGGAGGAGGAGAGATGGAAGGGCGAGGAGAGGGAGGGGCGAGGGGAGGTACGGAGGAGGAGGAAAGAGGCTGGTGGGGGTAAGGGGTTACAATGAGCGGGAGGGTTATGGAGTTCGGGGCTTACGTATTAGGTTTATGATGTCTGCAAGGAAAGTTAAAGTATGGACACATGAGGGCTGCTATTAGGGGACAGCTTACAGACAGACTCATTAACTAGAGCTGTCTGACCTTCAGAATAATCAGGACCAGTTGCATTTAACCTCGCTTTACTGGATTGGATAAGCTGAACTGTACAGTACATTCTTCTGGTCATTAGCAATGTTATGTATGGCACATTGACAATTGACAAATGTCATGTAAAGGTGTACTGAACCTATGTGCTGTACTGATTTAGTTACATCTGGTAGATATTACAGTGTGTGGAACCAGACTGATGGATGATTGTGGTGTTTCACAGGGAGCGTTCCAACCTGCAGATGGTAAACCGCAGGCTGGAGAGAAAGGTCAAGGAGATGATGATGCAAGTGGATGAAGAACACCACTCCATGCAGGACCAGAAGGACCAGGTGAGGACACACACACGCTACCACCTGATTTTACACAGGCCATACCACTGAACTGGCACCCAGCACGTGTTGTTTTTGTCACGTTTGAACCCTGTGTGTTGCGTTTTTCTGCAGTTGAACCTGCGCCTGAAGGCCCTGAAGAGACAGATGGACGAGGCGGAGGAGGAGATCGACCGTCTGGAACACGGCAAGAAGAAGCTGCAGAGGGATCTGGACGAGCAGCAGGAGGCCACAGAGCAGCTCCAGAGCCAGCTCAAAGCCCTGCGCAGCGAGATGAGGTCCGCTTCCCCAACACACACAGGGGGAACACTGGGTCTACAGCAGCAGCGTGCACTCGGAACAAAGCCATGCTGTTTTCAATTTTAATGTTAAGCACGCCTCTCTTGAGCTGGTTTAGTTTTAGAGCTTTTAATATGAATCCCCATGGGGCAATTAGTCCAGACTGTCATGTTGCTTCACATACAGTATATAGACAACACCTAATGCACATACAAAATACATAAGAAAAATCAATCACGTATTTGTTACATAAACTAATTGCCTCAGGTACAACCCAAAAAAAAGAGTACAGTGCCAAATAAGATTTGGAAAAATGTGTTAATGTATTCACATGCTAATAGTCTGAAACTGTACCGTGTGTGCTCCGCCTAAAGTTAGCCCCCCCCCCCCCCCCCCCCCAAGCAACACAGCCCGTCTTTTAACTCAAGATGATGCTTTCCTCTCTGCAGGCGGAAGAGCAACTCGGCTCCGCTGCTCAACAACCTGGACGATGACGACGAAGACGACATCAGCACAGATGGAGAGACCTACTTCAGCTCCTCTGGGTACAAGCGCTCCTCCAGTCAGGACAACATCATCTCTACCTACACTTTGTAAACAAACACTGACAAAGACTGTCTGTGACGAGAACAAGCTCCACGTATACAGCAGAGCAACCAACTGCACTGACCTCCCTACATCTCAGAGACCACGCTATTCTGGCTATGTGCTTTTGGGAGGTGATCCAAACAACTTTGAAACTATGGGACCATGCTTGACATAATTGGGATTCCCTTCACAGTGCACCGACTGTTAGGAGACATGGGTAAAATGTAATTGCGCTGGCTTGTAAATGATTGATTAGATTGGTGTTCAGCATTAGTTGAATTATAAACACACTCCTAATCCTGAGCTCTTGTTAATTATTGCACGTCTAGTGATGGTGGTTTTACCAATTGTCATTTGTCACCACCAATTAGATATGAAGGACATCACGGTATTTACCTTTCTAATGCCCTGTTAAGGAAAGGAAAAGCTCCAATGCCTTGTTGAAGTTATTTGCTAATCACGTAACAGATTTGAGCACAACCCTTGTAGATTTTATTTAAATATACTGCATTATTGCATTTTATCAAATCGAATGGCAACTTGGATTCTAAAAAATAATCTGCATACTAAACAAATATTTACCTTCCTAATGAAGACATTTAATTCCAATGTATAAAATTCTTTATGTGAAGCCTTTTGTTGGTTGAACCTAAAACAATGTCTATCCTGTTGAATAGATGAAGGAAAGGTTTCATGAAGGGCAGTATGTTTTAGGGAACTTTGTATGAGGGATTCTGTACACACACTACTGTATCATATATTTTTTAAATGTACAAAATATAACTATTTTTTCATCATAATAAGATCTATATAAAACTGTTTATGTTGCATCTGTGTTGATATCAGACTTAGACCCCTGATTCAAGGTCACTAAACATTGCAGTATTTTTCCAGCTATTATTGAAATACAAATTTCATTTCACAAGGAACTTCAGATAACAATACTCTAATAGTCTATTGTCTAATGTCTACGACTTAGTGGATAGATATTCCTGTTACTTTGTAAAAATTTATTTTTGATTTTTTAAAGCATTATATTAAAACAAACAAACCTTATACTGTGCAACATAAATGTTACTACTGTTTCTGGTGTACTCCATGAACAAGACAGTGTTAATATTGAATATACTGTAATTTGTCAATCTGCTGTATAATGAACTTCTTTTGGACTTCCTGTATGTGTATTTGAAATGTGCCTCGATGGAAACATATAACAACTGTTACCATGCTGTACAAGGATCTGGAATGAACATTTGTGCCTGCTTGAGAGGGAACTGACCTCTATTATGCAAGTTTCTATGATGAGGGAGTTTATACAAATTAGCTGTTTTGACAATCAATCTTATTTGCTACACTGTGATGATTTGCACTGTCTGTTGGATTTTAAAGGTGTCTAAGGCTCTTGTTGCCATATGGAATGAGGAGGCCTTTGTCTAAAATCTCCTACACACACTCTCTCTACTAAGGGAGGACTGAGAAGAAATCCTGCCACTACCTCTGTACAAATCTTTCTGTATGTTGCTGAGACTCAAAACCCTATTAAAAGAAATAAAGTTACCTTTGGTTAATCTTACATGACAGTTTTCTCTGTGCATTGTACTGACTGTGCTGTCTTCTAATGGTTATCTGATGATATTTGAATAAACACAAATAAGCCACTTTGAGGAATGTTCAAGGATATGAGATGAAAGCTTTGACCTCTGTGTCACAGCAGTCTGTGATCCACTCAGGTCAACTCCTTCCCGACTATATTTGGTCTGGCTGAAGCAGCTGTGTCAATACAAGTTCTTCATCTTTAATCTGTAGCTCAGTGGGCCAGTGTAGTCCTGCCGAAGTCCTTGTATCCTGTGTCCGACCTTAGCACCAGCACCTGACACTGCAGGGCCCAGCCCAGTCTCAGGGGGAACAGAGCATGATTGATCTTTTGTTTTCAGTCAGGGCCTCAAGATGTGGGGGCGAAAGGCTGGCTGCATTAAGAGATATGCCCACATTCTCTAAAGGGCTTTTTACAGTTGACTACAGCAGAAGAAAAGGAGCAAAGAAGGACCTTTCTTCTCCTCCCAGAGAGGCCGGCTGGCTATTGTTCCCAGGCCGTGACCTGCATTTGTAGCCATTCTGTGGAGAACAAACAAATCAACCTTTTAAATGCGAGGGGATCATCTGCCCCCTTTCTGCCAGTGCAGGCCCAGTCTGCTTACACACGGGGGCTGCAGTGGGGGGGGCTCTGGGAGGAGGGGCTTTGTTGAAGTTTCACAGAGTGCCCATTCTTGGGTGACCTCTTGCAGAGTGAATGGAGGGAGAAAATAATGGAGATAGATGGAAGTAAGATACTGTCATGCTTCTGAATCTTTGAAACTTTCACACATCGTGATCGTCGTCTTAAAGGCTTATGAGAGAATGTGTTTCTGACTCTAAAATGCTTGAAATGTTTCTCTGATTTGATAAAGGTATACTTTCATCTGAGTTATTTTCCCATGTATATACATGGACTTAAGAAAAATATGTGACCCTACCCTAACCCATATGTTTAAGTTATGATATTTTATTTGGAAACATTACATTTTATATTACTTTTGACTTTATTTAAAGTTATTGATGCTCTGCTGCCCTCTAGCTGTTGTATGTATATAGGACATACTGCAGTGTTTTACTTCAGTTGTAAACTGTATGCTCAGGTCTTCTAACTGTTTATGAATAATGTTTGTGTTGCCTGACACTCTGATTTGCTATGGACTATGAGTTGTGTTTGTAGATAATGGGGAATGAGACGAGGACAACTGTTGCCTTACAAACCAGAGGGGATTATATGCTGTCAAGGGCTGTGTAAGACACAGTAATAAACCTAAAGCAATTTCACATTCTAGTTTTCTACATGCACACCTCTCCTCAGCAGCCCTTCAAACCAATTAAATGTCTGACTCGTGTGCCATTGCACTTAGCCTACCACATTCAGTCTTCCTTTAAATCAATCAAATCAATCAAACAAAACACCTCTCACTGATTGAATGTAGACTACTGCACAAGCGAGAGCTGCAACTGGCACTGTACATCGTCATCAGATCTATACTATAATGCAAGGAATCTGTGTGTGTGTGCGCAAGTTTTAGTGTGTGATTTGATTTTAGGGGGACTGTAGTGGAACTGTTAGCTTGAAGACCGGGCAGTGTGCAAAGCTGACATTTTGCAGGTGTCCATCTCATGACCATAAATGACTTTTATGATGAGCATAAGTGACTAGATGATGTGGAGGCTGAATAAGTACTTTTGAGAATTTCATTTGTGATCTGAGAAATAGGTACCAAAGCCACTGAGAAAAATTGTCATCACCAACTGCATCACACACTCTATCTTTAATTCCAGTGTATCACTGACATCTTACTCACTGACTGCATCTGCACTGTGCACTTGTTGCATTAGGCCTTATTAGTGTCTTTGGGTAAAATAGTCTGTTTGGCTACAGTAGTGTTTGGGTAAAACAGTGTTTGGGTACAGTAGAGTATGTTTGGCTAAAATAGTACATTTACATTTAGCAGACGCTCTTATCCAGAGCGACTTACAGTAAGTACAGGGACATTCCCCCGAGGCAAGTAGGGTGAAGTGCCTTGCCCAAGGACACAACATCATTGGGTTGGCATAGCCGGGAATCGAACTAGCAACCTTCAGATTACTAGCCCGATTCCCTCACCGCTCAGCCACCTGACTCCCTAGCCACCTGACTCCCTAGCCCTACATGTCTTTGGGTACAGTAGAATGTGTTTTAGAATACTAGCTAATAGTCTTCTGAGATAAAGCACACTCATTTGGCCTATCTTTTAGCATGAATGACTTCAGCCAGTGTGATGAGGAGATCAATATTCTTCTGCTCCTCTGTTGTTGCTACACAATGACATATTTAGGCCCTATGTTTAATACCAGGAATCTGTGTGTGAGTGCGTGCGTGACTGTGTGTCACTAAATCAACAAGCTGACATATTCATCACCGACTGCGTCATAGTACATAGTATGATAACTGATCAGGTTATTCAGCGAATTTTTAGCCTACTTAATTAAATGTTGACAAGATAACGCACATTCTGTCTGTTTAACTAGACAAAATGTACAAGAGAGCACATTCTGTATACCTTGAATAACTAACAGTCATGGTTTGAAACATAGGCCTATTGGCCATCCATTTTTATAGTTTTTCCCAATCGCAGGTCAGACGATCTACATTTCCTGAAACTTCTATTAGACTGAAAGAGTGTGGTCTCACACATGCACAAAGGACAGTCCCCTAATTAAACTAATTTGTTTTGTTTATCAAACTTAAATGAATCTTATAGGTGAAACTTCATACATTTTAAGCATAACCCATGTGGGGCCCACATAGACCATTTTTTTATCGATATGCACACATTCTTTTTCACAGAATGAGTGAGGAGAAGCAAGCATGAACAAGGCAGTACCTCTGATCATGGAGAGGTACTGCCTTGGCTGATCATGGAGATCAGCCAAACGTGTCCTAGAGAGGATATCTGAGAGCATCTGATTGATACCAGTGACTCTAGTGATCCAATTCTACAGTCTAGTGTAGACTGTGCGACTTCCTATGACAAGGGAGTGAAAGTAGCATGAAAGTAGCTCCTTTAGTAGCTACCCTATGTTAGCCTATAGGCCTACAATTAGTTATTTTGCTCCGGCGAAAACAGAGATTGCAAAAGCAGCAGAAAGTTGCCAAATTTGTTGCTAGTCACTAGATTATATATTATATAGTATATATAGTATATTTAACATCCAGTAGTGACACAGACATTCAGGAAGCGGCGACACTGGGAACACACACTCCAGAGGCGTTGTTAGACATAAAACTCTACTGGGGCACAGGCCCCTATTCATATCCCTTTTTATGTCTTTCAAGCTTGCTGCGCACAATGCACTACTAGGATATAGAAACTCCCCTTGCTTTACCCTCTATACAAGAGTTCAGGGATGCAAGTTTGATATCAGCTTTGGCAGGGACATCAATAGTTAATGCTAGCGCGCACATTTTTTCGCATTCATCTGAGCGCTTCATGTAATATCGTTTTTATGTTTTAGTCAAAATAAGATGATATCTTTAGTTTTGTAATGTTTTCTTAGCCTACCTCTGACGTGTGCCGAGTCTGACACCTGGACTTCTGTAATTAATGCACTAACTAATAAAGTAAATTGTTAAAACTCAAACTTTTGATTTTACTGGGTCACAGCAGATTTATACTGGGGCACGTGCCCCAGTAAAAAGGGTCTAACAACGCCCCTGACACACTCGCATGAAGAAGTGTCCACTGATTAAATGTTTCCTCTGTGAGTCCAAGTGCTCTCCTTCTACCTGGCCAGGATCATGGACAAGAGAGCGATCTACAGTTTTACATGTTTTTATTGGGGATCTTTTTGGTGGAAACCCCCGTGAACCTGCAAACACATAACCTACCGGAGCACCAAACAGTGCCCCAAGCTGGAATCAAACCCAGGAGTTTCTTGCTGTGAAGCAAAAGTGCAAGGTTCTGCCATGGCAATGAAATCTCCGCAAAATAAATACATAACGAGGTACAGACTTGAAAAACAACAGCAAAAATGTATTATGGTTTACAGGCAATTGTGTTGTCTTTTTAAAAGCATTTTTCTTTGGGGCTATGGAATTTGTCTCCTCTTTTGCAACCATTGATTCAAATGTTAAAGATGCAATGCAGGATGCTTATTTTTTACATTGATTATTAAGAAACTGTCACCAAAACTGACAATAGATCTACGGCTAATGGTATATCAACAATTACAAAATGTCACTCCTTTTTGTCCCTCAACTGCACAATTTTCATTTGCTTTCAACACTCAGTTTTAACATCAGATATGGTCAAAAATGTCAAAAACCAGTTTGCCATGAGCTGAGGAGGTTTCAGTGATACCTGCACAAAGGAGTCATTGTGACACAGTGACAGTCCATCACTAGGGAACATGCGATATATTATTTGACTGTCAAACCCGCAGGAGGGATAGTGCTCCTCTCATGCAATGTTTCCAAAACACAGGTAAACACAATGCGTGCATAGTGATAGTGAATAATGACGTCTCTGAAAATACTTTTGTTTTTCATTACAACAACACTCACACAAGTACACTCACATTTTGTGTAGTGTACAGGACCTATCTTGCAAAACCAGCAGGCAGAGCTGAGAGCTGTGTGCCTAAACACATATCAACATAAAAGTAAGATATTGGTTTAGCAGACAGACTTGGAGATTAATAGCAAACACATAGTTTTGTTATTGTGAGGAAATTAACTCATAATGTGTTAGAGGTGGATCAGAAAACGACATGCAGGTTTAACATATTGTTGACGAGCCGGGCAGGATTTAAGGGGAAATATTTGGGGTTTACACTTTTCTTTCCTGGAGGCTACATTCTGTGTGTTTTCAGCTCTGCGTAGCCTCTACAAACTCCTTCCATGTGAATCCAGTTGTTCTTGTACAACCAGCTTGGTGTAAACCAGAACAGTACTGTGAATGTTTATCCTCCATGGGAAACACAAGATCAGTACACTTGACTGACTTATATTATACTGACTATAAAATATAACAGAGATTTTATTGGATGTTCATGTTTTCTAATATATCATAATGGACGTGGCCCATTTAGGTTTGCATGGCTTGCGGATTGCAAAAGTAAACAAAGAAGTTTGTTTGATCTTTGGTTACTGGTTAACCATGCTTGTGTTCATAGCCAACCACACAATGTTTTTTCACAAGATTTTCTTTCTATTCACTGCAAGGTGGTTGAGATGCTTGTTGAAATAAATATGGTATATTGATATATCCTTTTCTACATTTTGTTCTTCAGCGTATTGCTAACAGTAAGTTGCAAATCAATGATTCTGCTTCTTTTACTATGAGAATAATTTACTCAATAACCCAAATTCTTTTCAATTTGATATTGTAACCTTTCTGACGGTGCACTGTAAGAGTGTATGTGTGGGGGTAAGTTTATGTGTTCATGTACACACTGTGTATGACAGAATGTATACCAATTTTACATATTTCTGTTTGTGTTTGCACATGACTTAGTTGATAGGTCACTTTCCAGGAATGTGACATATCATAGAGGTGTGTTGGAATGTGTGACTGAGTGTGTCATTAAGTGTTCATGTTTCTCTATTTGAACCAAGCACCTGTCTTGCTCATGATGAGGATGCTCAGGAGTTCAGAATTGTAAAAGTTCCCAACATCAATTCATGTTAAAGCAAACCTGAGATAAAAAACACACCGAAACCTCCAATTTGCAAACAGATGCCTGTCCTTGTTCCTCCCTAATGAAACATGAACAGTTTAAACAAACACTCCTGTATCTCAACTGTATTATCCACCATCCATCTGCTACAGTACCAGCAGCAGTGCTGCCTGGTTAAGCTATTGACCCAACATGGAGTGAAATGGACGTGTCTCCTCTTTGGTGCAGTGCCTGCTTGAATGAACATTTTTGTCTTTTGATCTGAGGGGTGGGTCTCGGAGATCACCCTGCATATTATGCGTGGAAGAATATCATATTTAAGTGCTCCATGGGTCCATTGTCACGTGTCGCTCAACATGAGGGCGAGCACATTTATAGTTATTTTCTTGAGAAAATTAAGCCACAGACAGACAGACAGAGATTCCTGTCGTTATAGTTAGATTACCGATCTATGCACACCCTAGTGCCACACCCATTTTAAAAAGTGTACTCTACCTTTCCTTGGCTGCTTGGGTGCACCTGCCCTGCAAGGCTGAGTCAGGGAGCACAGGCGCAACTGAAATGTGGCCCGACAGGTCTGATGGGATGACATGCTCAGAGAGATACAGAGAGAGAGAGAGAGAGAGAGAGAGAGAGAGAGAGAGAGAGAGAGAGAGAGAGAGAGAGAGAGAGAGAGAGAGAGAGAGAGAGAGACAGAGAGAGGAGGGGGGAGGGAGCATAGTGGTTGCTGAGCGACTGGCAGCCTTGTCAACCAGGTGGAGTCAGGTGGAGCCGCCCAGGACTGGGACAGCAGCATAGCTCTCCAATGTAGAGGGGAGTGACTAGTGGAACTACAGCTACACCCTGACTGCCACCCCAAGGAATAACAGACTGTGGAGTTTACTTTTCCTTATCAACTGGAGAGGGAAATCTAGCACTGGACTGTCAGAGTGAAACTTTATTCCCCTCTGCTCTCTCTTTCTCTTTCACTCACTCCCTCACTCTGTGTCTCTCTGGCTGGAGCAGGGGGCAGGTGGTCACTGTGTGAGCTTGTACAGTACACCGGAAAGAGAGTGAGAGGAAGAGAGTAAAGGAGAAGGAAGGCGTGTGAGACAGAGAGAGGAAGAGAGAGAGAGCAGAGACTGGACGGGACGGGTCAGACATGCTTCGCTATGGCTCGTCAAGAGCGGTCACCAGCACCACCACCGATGACTCTCCGGATCTTTCCAGTGAGGTAAATGATCCCCTGGGGAGAGGCCAGGGCATGAGGACTCCGTCACGGGACACGAGGAATGCACACCTCCTTCCCTCTCCACTCTTCTACTCCTTCTTCTCCCCTCTCTACTCTGAATGTCTCTTATCACAGTAATAGCATGGCTAGTTTGTCAGTCTGTTGTTTGGTGCACTAGCTGACAAATCTAGTTTGTTTTCTTTCCCTTCACCTCTGCTCTTTCCCTGATTTCTCCTCTTACTCTCTTCTCTTGTCTCTTTCTTGTCCCTGGGCAATTTGTTCCCGACATCTTCATCTCAGGGTTAATCGCTCTACGTTTCATGATTTGTGGTAATTTGCACGTTTGCAGTGAGGCATGTTCAAAAGTGAGAGTCTGTAATGAAAGCTGGGAACCTGGGAGGCAGTCCTGTTATGTATATTTTATCAGGTCTATCAAGACACGTCACTGTCATAAACATCCATTCTCACTTCTAATGAACTTAATTCATCCAAAAGGATTTATGTCTTGTATATATATTTATACCATGCATCAATGGAGCTACATTTATCTCATTGATAATGCCATCATGTTTTTACTAACAGCTAAAGATGAAATAAACATAGTTTGGAAACCTACCTCTACCTACCAATACATAATGGGATGGATCCTGGGAGCTTAGCTGAGCTGATGGTACTCAGGCACTTGGGTGTGTGTTTACTACCATCAATGCTACAAATATACAGTGTGGAAAAGTTGTTTTCTCAACCACTGTAAATTAATTATGTGTTTGTGGTAGAGGTGCAATGGCCTACAAATATATGAATAGTCTGTTCATTTCATCACTAGTCATAGTGCTAGCCATGAAACTGCTTCAGGAGTTGATATTGTTTTTAATTATGTGAGCATGTCCATGTTATTACCTTTAAAACCACAATACAAATGTATCAGCTAAAGTGTTTCACTGTAAGAAAAACGTTTTGACAAGTCTGTCTGTATTTGTCTGTTATTTCAATCAGAGGACGATTCGGCGTCTCAGACTAACACTGCATTCTGGGGAAAATGGACAGAAGGAGACCATGAGCACCCACTCTGACTCTAATGTAAGTCTCAAAACACACACACACACACACACACACAGACTTACACACTCACATGGACACACACTCCACCTATCCTGTGTAATCAATGTGGTATTATTTCCCTATCTCAGCCCTCTTTAACTGTCACACAGTCTGTGCCTTTCAATCTTTTTTCTTCATGTAAACACAGCATACACACAGTCAATGAAAGCACGAATGGTGGACAGGTGTGAATGTGGGCAAAAAGTATGCTTTGATCTAGTGCTACAACACACCATAGACTGCCTGTACATTACAGAACGAGTAAGGTATGGAGCAACAGAGATTCATGGCTCTTTTGTTATCTGGGCCAGTTACGCAATTTGAACCTCACAGGGGTGTGTACACACACACATCTGTTTCTAGTTTTGCTCAGTGGTCTGCGAAAAAACGTTTGTGAATGTATTAGACGGAAATCACATTCACTTGTGTCTATGCTCTATATTGTGTGTGTATTGAGTAAATATTGATCAGTGCGCTCACCCCTTCGAAACCTGTTGAGGTGACTTATAATGTAAATTACAGTGCCGCGGCCAACAATACACATAACCAACCAGTTCAGTTGTCTTGAGCTACACTGAGAGCTGCAGTAGTATCATGTTTACCGTGTAGGATTGCTCTGTTTTAATGGAGCTGAGATCTAGGAAGTGGTGATGTAAGAGGTTGACAGCATCTCAGTGTGGTCTTGTGGGGAGGTTCGGGGAAGGCTGGGAGCCTCTCCTAAGAGGCAGGGAACGTGACAGAAAGCAGTACTACATGTTCTGTGTACCTTGGCCTGGAATATGTTAGTATTTATCTAGCCTCCCTCACTCTTGTACTTACCATCAAAGTTCAACTGATAGCAAGTCGGCTAATGATGTAAACTGTGAATCTCTGTCCCTTGGGCTAGTGTTAAGTGATGAACATTTTGACCTTATGTCTGGTCCTGGCACTGTTAGTATAGAGCTTCACCAATGTGGAAGATCTTCAGGGGTAGTAAACAAAAACGTTTTGTCTTTGTGAAATGGCCTTTCCTGTTTGACATTCATGTTCTGTCTGAATTGCCTATTTTGTGCGACACGTCAGCTGTGGAATGAGACCAACGTGATGGTTACGGAGGACAGGAGGGTCAGGTGCCGACAGCAAGGGCCTCAAAGGTGTTCGCAGATGACACAACACAAAACGTGTCTGTGTGTGGGGAGTGAGGGGGAGGCCAGCTGTGCCCTGCCCCCCTCTGCATAACAGGCCCCACTTAACGAGCAGCTCAGCACTAACAAGACTAAATGCTCTGGAGCGGACAGGACAAACTGTACATGACATTCATCATCACAGCCAGTTACCTTCAGAGACTCTTACAGATCAGCAGTGTAAATGATGAGCATGTCAAGAATGGGGGTAGGGGTTCCTTAGAGCAACCCCTACCTTTCCTCATCTCCTCAGGTAGCAGGCATCACGCACGCTAAGAGCCCAGTGCAGGTGACCTCAGTGCCTCAGCCTCACCTTGTTGTCAGGTTAGCCTTGAGTACATCAAACTGTAAAATGACAGGGACATAAGACATTCCCCATGTCAACATGAATCTTCGAAGTAAGGCTGTGCAGTCTTGAAACAGCCCTTGCTACATGAAGTGGTCTCTCATGTACTGTGGAATTTGTATTGAAGGTGACTCCCTTTCAGTATGCACAGCTATTACTTAAATGAAACATGGCGTTGAATGAAATTTAAGAACCCTGTGACAACGGAAGACAGAAAAGAACTGCTAATTAAAACAAGCAAGGCCAGAAAGCTAAGTGAAGGAGGGTGGAAACAACCAGGACGTCTTACAGAGATCTTCTCTTTCAGTCGAAACAATAACAAAAAAGTGACCTGCCATGAAATCTTGAAGGGTGTGTCCTGTAACCTGACACCGGCTGGAAATAGGCCTGTCAGTGACATCAGGCTGGATGTGGTGTAACACATCTACTACAGTACTATGCATGAGAACAGCCTGGAGCTGCCACATTTCATAAACCTGGGCCTGCAGTCACATAGCTTTCATCAGCACATGTGGTTTTAGTCAAAGAAAAGTGCCTTCAAAGTTAATGCCATCCGGTGAATATTTGCAATACAAAATGAGTCAGGTGGCTGAGCGGTTATGGAGTCAGGCTCGTAATCTGAAGGTTACCGGTTTGATTCCCAGCTGTGCGAAATTATGTTGTGTTCTTGGGCAAGGCACTTCACCCTATTTGCCTCGGGGGGAATGTCCCTGTACTTACTGTAAGTCGCTCTGGATAAGAGCATCTGCTAAATGTGTAAATGTACATGACATAATGTACATGTCTCTCCCCCATGTGGATGTGTCCTGAGGACAGGAAAGGAGGCATTCAGCCTGTGGAACTAGTCTTGCATGAGACAGTTATTTGTGATAAAACTCACTGATATCATGTCAACTGTGAGAATAGAGATCAATCTGACATCCAAATATGTACTTGTCTTTTTGTATATTTCATCCGCCTTTCCATGATCAAATTAGACAGTTTTCCAGTGGTACCTTAGAGCAGGTTGAAGTCCTTTTGGAACAACATGAACATATCTGTGTGGATTAATGGACACTGTTTGACTTCAGTCAAAGATTCTGGTAAAAATATTACATATTCTGCAAACATTCAAATATTAGTTCTGTCATCGTCAGTATGGGATATATGCACGCAGTACTGCCATAATGACCTCATTGTGAGTGTGTGTATTGTACTACACAGCCATAAAACATAATGAGGGCCATTCTTCTATCCCATCTGTTAGAATTCACATAGCCAATTAGGAAGCCTCATCATTTCTGGTCAGACTGCTCGTGGATTGTGTGGTGTAGAAAGCTCTATCCAGCAGATTAAGCCATGAAACAACACTGGCGTCATTGTTGTAGTTCTTCCTCTCTTATCTCCTCTGGAGAGACTGCTACCTTTTCCCCCATTTCGCCTCTCCCCTCCACTGACCTCCTCTCTCCTGACTGATTGGAAGTCTTGGCTCAAATTTACTGTGCAGATATACGTCCCGCTCATTTCATAGAAAGATTTTTATATAGATATCAAATTCAGACATCTTTCTCTGAAGCCCTGTTATCGGGTTTAAGAGCGTGCTAACATCTATTCCCTAGCTCTTACAACACCCAATGTGTGGACATTGCTAGGAAACACTGTGTAATGACTCAAATCAGACTGACTATTCAAATGACAGGTGATCATTTTTGATACTATAAATAAATGCTTTGCAAATGCATTGCAGTATTCATCCCAGATTTCTATATTCTACCATTCTAATATGGACTAGATATAATAGTAATAACCATGACATTTTCTGTGTAAATGTAATTTAAAGAAGAGAGTAAATAAAGAGTTATTGGACTTTTATGTTTGGAAAAATGCATTGACACAGATACTGTGTGTTGCTCTGTTTCTCAGCAGAAAGTAGGAGGAGAGAAGGAAAAAGTTGTCAATGGGACACGAAAGAAGAATGGCTTGATCCAGAGAGAGAGACCGGCGGGCAGGGAGTCACCTGAACAGGTAGAGAACCACACCCTGGCGGATCACTGACATGCTCTAAAGTACAGAGTCTCCTGCTGAACTTTCGGTTCACGTCAACTTACTGAATTCAAGTTTCATGCAAAGGTCTTGCACACTTGCAGACTTCTTACACATGCTGTATGGAGGAGGGGCAATGCTGAGCATTTTGTGCTGGTATGTCATAATGTACAGTATGGATGCATATTATGACATACCAGCTCACAGAGCTGATGTTGCCTGGCCCAGTCAGAGGCACACACGTTCTCTGTCCCCTGGTCATGCTGTTCTGTGGCTTGGGGAAGGTCATTGTGCAGGCTCCAGTGTTGTTAAATAATGTAGAGCAGTGATGCGCGGGTGTGTGCTTGCGTGTGCGGACGGAATGACTGATCCAAAGTATAGAGAACACATTGTTTCATTCACAAAACGAGACTGATCAAATATTAACACCTCACTGTTTTTATCTGTGAGACGGCAACCATATCTGTGTAAGTCAATGGATTCCTCAGGTTATAAATGACACACAGTGACCCTGTGTACGTCTTGATGCTGATATAGTGTGGGAACACACCTGTGCTCCTTCAGGCCCTGTTTCAGAGAGAAACAAAAGGGGGACAGCTGGAGCTCATGTACTGGGTTGCAGAAACACGACACCCTCGCTGCACCCTGCACTGTTGTAGTCACTGGTCCCCAACCTCCAGTTTAGACTGCTCAGCAGCAATACTTGAAATACCTAAGCCTGCACAGGTACACAAACACACACACATAGGCACACACATGCACACACATAGAGACGTACACACATACGCACAAACTCTCAGGCAGGCACACACAGACTCTAGCCCAGTGGAGTGTGCCTCAGAAACCTGAGCGGGGCGATCCTGTCTCCCTCAGCACCTCGGAGCGGTGACCAATGGGGTGCAAGAGACGCCGCAGCAGCCAGGGCCCAAGGTGTACGGAGTGGTGCAGAGGACAGGCTCCGACAAACAACAGGAAGTGATGGCGTGCGAGTGGTCTGTCAATCATCTGAGGGATGAGATGAGATACATCAAGGAGGTGAGTGGTGGAGACCAGGAGACAGGGATGAGCCTGATTCTAGTTAAGGATTGTGAACAAACAGAGCTGTGGCCTGCGGTACTCCTGCCAGCCCTGCCCTACTTACTATTAGCATGCTAGCACATGGCAGGCACCACTCACATCCTATGGATTTGATCTAGCCTGATAGAAGCACTGAGGATGTGGGACTTCATATCCGTGTTGTCTCTGTTTCCCACAGGTGAGAGACTCCTTGGAGAAGGTCAGAGAGCGGATGTATGGCCAGTTTGGAGGAATGCAACAGTCAATGGAGAAACTATCTCAAGAAATCAGGGTAAGACAATCCTGTACTTACGACTACACAGAAAGTGATAGTAAAGGTCTGTAATTTACTCTAAACATGTAGCTAGACACTAAACCATGAATAGATGTGGGGGGTATGATTGCTCCGGCCTGTCTCTCCAGTCGGCAAACTCCCAGAGGCGGAGTCTGGAGGCCGAGGTGAGGGTGAGAACAGCAGCTATGGAGACATTCGACCAGATGAACAGCTCCCTCATATCCTCCAACATCGATCTGCAGGTACAGCATTTATAGACGGGCCAGTCACTGCCCCATCTCAGCACACAGCATTTGAGAACTTGTCACACACAATTCGACCACATAGCTCTTTGTAGAGGCTTATGACCCAACAGAAAGCTACATTTTATTTTTAATGACAGAACAAGCAATTTATTTCTTTTACACAATTTGTTTCTTTCCCCATATGACTTTTATATGACATGATATTCTGGATGGGTTTGAGGAATGAAAAGTAGGTTCCTTTGCAGAAATCCATCCTGGAGAACTGCCAGAACCGTGTAGACAAGCGGGATGAGGTGAGGAACCTGCGCAGCTCCTGTGAGAAGGCTGAGGAAAAGCTGAGAGAGAAGGAAAGACAGCTGGTGGCTACAGAGGCTGAGAACCGCACGCTTAAACTACAGGTAATGCTGCACACATACCATACTGTACTAACACCCTGTGGACATTGACCCTAACCCTAACTCTAACCCTAACAACCTCTGATATGTAAATATTTGAATGAACAGCAGAAGAAGAGACTTATGGCTCTGCATGTGGACAGCAAGCTGTCGCATAACTGACTAGGGATGCTAAGTGCCATCCTTGTGCACAGGTGTTGCACCAAATACAGCAGCTGTGAATATGAAGTTCATGTTTTTTGTGATGTGCTGAACGTAGGCTGACTGGTTTTTCATGGACTGGAAAACAAATTTTTCCCACTCGATGGTTGGATGTCTTATACCTCAGCTGGACTATCTGGATGTTTTTCAAATATATACAGAGGGGCTCTGAGCCTTAAGGTCAGCAGGGATAAAATATCAAATGGGCAGTGTAGGCCGCTTCACCGGTATCCTGCACACAGTATTTCCCTCTGCTTGTGCTTGAGCTGACCTGGCACGTTTGTTTTGGGTGCGACCCGCATGGATTCATTGTTGATCTTCCTGTTTGTCTCGTCAGCAGCCTTCTGGGCAACCTTGTACCTCTTTAAGTTCATTAAGTCGAAACCCAAGTACATGCTTATGTCATTAGTCATGACACATATGCAAGTAGTGTTGTCATATTCATCAAATGCCTCTCTCGGTTCTTCATTGTCAACATTCTCACCATTGATGATAATCACAGAGATATGTTCAAATAGGGGAGCCTTGTTTTTAAAGATGCTATCAGCATCTCTCTAGGTTGTTCCACAGTATAATTTTTTTATTGTTGCTGTGGAACAACGAACAAATGGTGGAACTTGTTATTCCACAGCCAACTAATGGGCAAACATACAAGAAGTCCTGAGTTATTTATTACAATATAGCTTTAAATAGAACGAGATCAACAAGATTACTTTGTTTGTCCCTAGGGATATTTATCTTGGACAGAAAGGCTGCCACAAATAATACATCCAATGAAAGTGTGGTTACAGACATACACCACGTAGCACCAACAAGTGCATTCAAATACAGTCAATTCAATTATACGCGTATTCCATCCGTACTAGTGCGGGATATTTCTACCTGACTTTGAGGTAACCTCTTGGTCCCTAACATGTCATACCTTGCATTGCTCAAGTAGTATGATCTGTTTCCAGTTCTAACATTGAATCATCTACTGCAGGGTGAAATCATATTTCTGTCTCTTTCAGTCTCCTTATTCTGTGCTTGATTTCATCTGCTTCACGCTCTGGTTCAGTCATCCAACGTTAATCTTCTCTCCCCAACTCTCCTCATTCTTTAACCGATGGGCCTCAATATCTCCCCTGATTTCTGGACATTCAGTTTGAATTTCATGTAACAATGAGTGACAGGTCATGCACGCAGTTTTCTGTCTCACGGAATACAACTGTGAAATCAGACTTGACAGAGCATTACACGCAATGCTATAACGAAATGAATTTGACTGTAAAGTGACAACAATTACCCTTCACACTATGCTCTCTTCCTTTCACCATGATATGAGATTGTACATATATGCTTTGTCTAAACATCAAGTTGTGGGCTGTGCAGGTGGAGACGTCCCAGCAGACCAGCAGCCAGGCCCTGCAAGATGTGACAGCCAGGCTGCAGAAGCAGCACGAGGAGAGACTGAGGGAGGAGCAGAGAAAACACAGAGAGGAGATTGAGAACCTTCAGGTACATGACTTAGGATAATTTATGTGATTTATATATAGTATATATATGTTAGTATATACGTCAAGATATATTAATCATGAAGCCTTACTTGCAGGCAATGTTTTAAAGCAGGGCAGCTTCTATCTACTATCTTGACAATGTGTCCGTGTGCAAGACTGAGAATATTAACATGTAACACTCCCTCTAGTGGTTAAAATAATAACCTGTCTGTCAGTGATATTTTTTAACCTTAATGTTACAGGCCCAAATTGATGAGTACGTGAAGCGACTGGAGGAGGCCGAGAGGAATGCGAAGATCTTAGAGGCCAAGATTGCTGAGAGAGACCAGAGGATTAGTGAGGTTGAGCGCCTGCTGGACTGCATGGGACAGGTAAGATCGGCACAACAATACCGAGGAGGATGTTCAGTGCAATATACCAAAATGACATGTTGTCATTTGGGACTGTCACAGGAAAAGGGCCATCTTCAGATGAAACTGCAGGAGTGTGAACAACGTCTTCACTCGCTGGAACTCACAGACAAAACAAATTTATCAGCTTCCAAGAGGTACAAATACAAACCCATGAGAAAATCACAACTGTACAGTTACATAGGAATCCTCATACCATTATAGAGCCAGTGCAGATACTAAACTTATTGTGTGATGCACAGTGAATTCAAAGAGTTGACAGACTGCCAATGTGTCCTCAGGTCTCAGAAGCTTGAAGAAGAGGCATCAGAGCTCAAGGAGAGGATAAAGCACTTGAACGACATGGTCTTCTGCCAGCAGAGGAAGGTCAAAGGCATGATAGAGGAGGTGCGGGCCATCTACCATGTCAAAACATTAATTCAAAAACATAACCTTCAGTTTAGTTTTTAAGTATCACATGATTCTTTTTTTCTGACCGATGTCTAGGTTGAATCGTTACGAGCTAAAGTGGCACAGAAGGACATGTTCATCTCAGAGCTTTTGGACAGAATCGCTATTGTGGAGTGTGAGGTAAAACAACATGGTGACACAAGCAGACACTGTCCAATAAAATGTGTTGTAGCGTAGTTTGTTGTGGCCCAGTGTGGTGTGGTTTAGTTTTGCCTGGTCATGAAAACTACCCCTTACTGCAACTCTCTGAGTGTTGGTCTGCATGTACTTTTATTTTACTTCATTTTACCGTCACACTCAAAGTGACATCACGTTCACCTTGCTTGTGCCTTGAGCTGTTCTGACTCTGTCCTTTGATCTTTTTCTCTTCCTAGAATAATGAGTTAGAAGACAACTTGAAGTATTTTATGTCTGTGCAGAGTGCTCCAAAAGAAGTAGTGCAAACCAGAGAGATAGGAGTGGGCTGCAATCTGCTCCCCAGGTAAACATCACCAACAACTGTGCCTTCTTCCTCTGTGTCTGCTAACACTCCTGAAGGGAAGTTTTATTGCTACGTCTGATCCTGTTTCCACAGACCTGAGGCGATGAGGGTGGATGATGAGCCTGATTTCCAGCCCCCCCATGTTTACCCGGAATTCCTGCCCTCCCCAGCCCAATTCCAACCCAGGCATAGACCAGCTCAGCCTTCATCAATCCAGCTCCATTCCAGAACACACCAGCCAGGTCCTCCGCCACCCAGCAGACTGCAGTCTAGTTTACTGAGGTATTCTCCTTGTGAGTACAGCCGGTCCCTGCAGTCCAGTCCTCCAAGGTCCCGTGGAACTCTGACAAGTCCAAAGCTGTCCGAATCTGCCCCTCTGAGCCCAGTGCAGTCGGGCCCCGACCAAGACATCTCAGTACAAACCTCAGACACGGCCTCCAGTGAGGAGAAGCCTACTTCAGGCCCACCCTGCTCTCCAGCAAGATCCAGTCGTATCTACACTCCTTTCATGAGACTTATGGAGATAACAGCAAAGATTAATATAGAGTAGCTAATCATACAGTATTGTTTGATATCTGGGGTGGAGCACAGTTTGCACTGCTTTGTAAATCACGATGGGAGTATTCTGTATAGGCTGTAAATAGTGAAAATCTATTGACAGTGAATGTACTTTCATGTTTGTAAAGGTTTATATTTATAATGCATCTTTTTCTGCAATTTTTCTCAAAACATAATTATTATTTTCTTAATCCCTCATATATGTATACTAAATATTTATGAAATATACAGTATGTTGTGCCTTTGTTAAAAGCTTGCTTAATGATACCCAACATTGGTTGTGGGAATCTCTTACTTTTTCCTGCAAAATGAATATTACCTAAGTTAATATGGGTGGATAGGCCTACAAAAGGACTACCTATGTCTTTAAGGAACTGCCATTCCTGAGCCAATTAATTGCATAAAGTCTAACGAAATTAGTAGATTTTGTCTACACTGCCAGGACTGTGTTGAAGAGGTGTTGATGAACCAAGAAGCTAGAGGTCTATGATGTGCCTTTCTGAATGAGACATTTCCAGTGAATTGTTTAAATCAGTGTACTTTAAAAACCTAATAAAACTATCCCATTAGTGATTGCTTTTGTCTGAGACCTATTTTGTTTATAACTCCAGAATAAACACTGAGAGGCGCTGTCGATTCACGAGTAAGCACTGACCGTCTAGTCTGATGTATTCACTTAGATACAATTCAAACTATGTTATGCGCTTGACAAAATCACAGCTTGTTGCAGTAAAAACTAAATTGTTTTCTCAAGTGAGTATTTTAAAAACATTTTCAATAATAATTCAATCATTGGAAATGATAAGCGCGTTTAAAAGTCGTCACTTCCTGATTCCGGTTGTCAGGTCTGCGCAGTTGTCAACAACCATGAAAGAAAGAAGTAGCACATAAACACTGACTTAGCGGTATCATGTGTAAATCGTGTGTAAAATGTCATAGAAATAATACCTAAATCGGGATAAAGTATTTTTTAAAGTGTATTTGTGAGTTCGAGAAACAATGTCCTCATCGTGGACAGAACGTCAGGGACAAGTGGGGGATCTAAGGAACAAGAGCAAGGAAGAACTTTGTGAATTGCTATCACGGCAAGAGAAATTACTGTCCAATAAGTGAGTACAGTAGACAGCTACGAAACTGTATTTAAGTAGTAGTAGTAACCTATTTTGAACAATTTAATAGCATCATAATGCTACAAACCACTTCAGAATCTAACATCAGCAGCCAACCTATGTAACATACAGTTACAGTTAGCTAGCTATCTTAGATAGCAACTGTGTCGATGAATGTCTCACAAGATAGTTAGCTAACGTTATATATTTATATGAACAGCAGACTGACCGATTTATTTTTATTATTCACAGGCGTTTCATACAGACCCTTCCAGACAAAGGTAGAAAAATCTTAGACTTTGCAGAGAGAGTTCGTCTTGCTCTGATCAACAATGAAGAAGAGGAAAGCAAACAGGACAAGCTGGCATCTGTCAGGTCAGAGTTACAGTCCAAATACCAGCAGGCTCTCACACAGCGAGCACCTTCTGTCCACAACAAACCTGAAACATCCCAACAGGGCCGACAGGGTGGGGACGCAGCCTTGGGGAGGGTCCAGGACATGGACACATCCCCCCTGTCACCCCATATGCAGCCAACTGTCCTCAGCCAGCAAGACAACACTGCCTCCTATTTATGCGCTGTAGTAGCCATAGAAACCAGTCCTGCTGGCAATACTGGGTTCCCTCAGAACTCCGACAGTCCAAAAGAGAGTGACCTAGCCGAGGCCTTGCAGAGGGTCAGCCTGTCTGATCCCACTACCGTGGGTTCCAGTGGATCCTCCAAAGACGTATCCAACAGCCCTGTAGCTAATGCTAACCCCTTCTCTGGAGGCCAGCCAATGAAAAAAACTCACTATACAGAACTGGTGGAGAGGAATGAAAAGAACCCTGAGACAAAAAAGCACAAATTCAAACCTAATCAGTGAGTACACGTTGAATTGCTGTGTGTCAAAGGAGTGTGTCTTTCTTAAGTAGAGCTGTTTATTAAGATGATGAATGCCCCAGATGAGGGTCTATAGGCTTTTTTTCTGTCCTTTTTGAGGAAGTGATATATATTTTGACAAAGATCTCCTTTCTCTATCTTCAAAGAACGCTAAACCCAAGAGCCGACGTCTCCCCTTCAGGGTCCCTGTCCCCCGGCCCTTCCACCGGAGGCCTTATTCCGTCTCCGCTCTCTGCCGAAGTCCGGAGGGAGCGGGACAGGAAGCACCTAAATGACATCACCGCAGCCAGGCTTCCCCCTCTGCACCACAGTCCTGCCCAGATGCTGTCCCTGCATGAGTCAGCCTGTCTGCTGCAGGATCAGACCAAGAAACAACTGGTGAGAGGCACACGCACCGCACCCACCGACGGTTCAAACACACGCCGTCGTCACCGTCATAAAGAAACACTGCTACATGTGCAATCATCTGACATGACCTCGACATAGCGTGTGCTTTGGTATATCGACAGAGATATACCTGCGTTTGGAGCGGGTAGCTTTTGATGAAGTGTCGCTCCTGCTCAGTCAGTGTCGTTTTGATTCCAGGAGCTGCAGGCCAAACTGGCAGCCCAGAAGCTGTGTGACGGGCTGAGGATCAGTATGGGCAGCTACAGCCCAGAAGGGGGCCCCCTGGCTGTCTACCGGGAGGTTCACGATGACGAAGACTCAGATGAGGACTAATCCTGGGGGGCCGGTGCCGGGAGGGCGGGCAGGTGGGTAGCCTGACCCATGACCCCGAGATGACAGGCTCTGGGCCCTGCATCAGGGCCAGCAGGGATTTATCAGTACAAAGGCAGCCAGCCTCAGAGGAGATGCTCATGGACTTGTTGTAAAGTGAGGACCAGCGAAGTGGGTGTTCCAGACTTTAAGCTCAGGGAGGTGAATGGAGACAGACTTGGTTAAAGGCCTTTAATCTTTGGTGATTTAGAGTTGTCACTTGTGCCGTGTCAGCATCAACACTTGCTCTAGGGTCCTCACTTTGGGCTGTGTGAGTCTCATGCAGTGATCATCCGGTGGCTGTGTAGAAGGATTGTCTGTAAAATCCCCTTACACAAAAGAATGTGATATGTTGAGGCTGCTGTACAGTATTGTGAGGCATGTGGTTTATTTATCCAAAAGACTGAAAACCGACGATATTCTGTACTTGTGGATGTTGGACTTGTGAAATAAATATTTTTTATTATTACTTTTTTGTATACAAACAAAGGGTTCTTTACATCTTGTGATTACATCTCCATTTGAGTACTCTGATTAATGCTTGATTGTTAATTGCTGTTGGTGATCAACCGGTGTGCTGACATCTTCCAGCAGAATGTTTGGTTAACCCTGCTCTGATTTGATGAGAGCAATGACTCAGCCGTCGTTTAAGCCTGTGAAGTTATCAGTGGAGAAATCTCTGACACGCTTTAGAAGATTAATATAAGGGTAGTGAAATATCGAAGCTTGATGGAATCGGCCCAATGGCTGAAATACATCTGGATTGCATTTGGATCGTGTTACTGCTGGTAATGGCAGAGTTTGATGGGATGGCAGCAGTCTGACGTGACATATGGCAAGTATCATTTCTCAGCTTTACTAATGCTGATAAGGAGTGCCAGCAACATTAAACCTCTTCCCAAACAGCCATGCCCATTCCCAACACATCAATTCCAAGTCTTTCTGAACCTCTAACTGAACATTTTACTTTTAGAGGCCTATGATTCAGGAATTTTAATGAGGAATAAAAGAGAAGTGATTGAGGTGGAGCTCGGGGGGGGGGGGGAATGAGGCAGAATTCACGTGGGTCTGAGCCTAGTGGTTGATGCTCCTTGATAACCTCTGGTAATTGCTGCCGAGGCATTGGTGGGAGCTGCGCTGGAAAAAACACCATCTGGCTGCTGTGTTTAGACATAGTGTCTGATGGACTCCAGAAAGACTGCTCAGACGTCCAATAATAAATATGTCAGCGAGCTGCAGAGAGGATCTTCCCCGTACTGGGATTAATTAAGGCCTACCTTGCTTACATAAATGTGGAGACTGTTACCAATTATGGGGTGCTTTTTTTCCCCTGCAGCTTTTCTCCATGGTATCCGGCCCGTGCTATCACTCACAAGCACGTTGATATGGCTGAGCTGGAACCAAGTATGCGTCCTATGGCCAGAGTCTTTAAGTTGTTCGTTTTGGAGGTTGTTTATACTTGTGGTGAATCCCACACCCCTTCCTTCAGATTAATAAACCGCTCATGAGGTAGTCTGCAAGTGATTTACTCCAAATGCAAGTCCAAAATCACATGTCTCCGGGGACAAGGAATAATTTGGACTTGGGAGGGAAAATGGCATATGATTTCAAAACTGCCTCTTCAAAGACCAGTCTCAGCCCCGTCTTGCAGTGAACATATGATGTATAGACTGGCACTAAGCTCAATTTGGACTCTCAGAGGAATGATTGCATTATGTTTGCCAGGTTACACAGTCGTGAGGTCATTTGCTTTTTTCCTTTCACTCCACTTATGTTTTTCTCGTCCTTTTTTCCAAGCACATACTTCGGATATGCAAAAGGGATATGAAATAATGCAGCTCTCAGAAGCATGATTCTGCAGATAAGGTTTCAGTTTATCTCTCATTCCAATTAGTAACAGCTCTGCACTTTCTTACCAGGTCCAAATTGAATTATGCATTCCAGATTTTGGGGGTTTAATTCATTTGTATTTTGATACGTGCCTTGTTGATGAATTGTACACGTCAATATGTTTTTCTTTTTATGATGTAGAGGTTGTTTTTTTTAAGTTTTTTTTTTACTCTGTGGTATTTGCTTGAGGTATGTTTTTCATAATAAATCCCAATGCGTGGAAGACATACCTCAAAGCAGGTTAGAAAATGTCAGTGTTTTGATAACAGATCAAATGTTTTCATTGAGTTGGTGCTGTAGGACTGGTGTTACTTCTACATTTTCACATGGTGACGCATGTGAAGCAGATAGAAGGGCCAGACATTCTTCTGGGTCTGGCTTTGTGTCTACTGTCCCTTGACCCTTCAGTAGGTCTACCACAGTTGTTTTGTGTGGAGTCAGATGGCTGAGCGGTGAGGGAGTCGGGCTAGTAATCTGAAGGTTGCCAGTTCGATTCCCAGCAGTGCCAAATGACGTTGTGTCCTTGGGCAAGGCAATTCACCCTACTTGCTTCGGGGGGAATGTCCCTGTAGTTACTGTAAGTCGCTCTGGATAAGAGTGTCTGCTAAATGACTAAATGTAAATGTACATGACATAATGTCCATGTCTCTCCCCATGTGGATGTGTCCCTCCAATTGTTGACCTGGCAATGCCATGCTCATGATACTGTAATGGTGACGTTGACAGTTTATTAAGTGTTAATACTGCTGCATCTGTGGACATGTTTCTTTGAAACAGACCAGGTCATTGAGCCCGTATGACAGACACCACACCAAGTCCAGGTCCCAGTGCTCTCCTCTAACTCTCATCAAGAGTTTAGAGTACGACGTGTGAGAGAGGCAGCAGCAGCAGCAGAAAGGAAGATGGTTGTTTATGTCATCATATATTCCAGAAGAGGAGTCATCATGCGTGGCCACAACAGTCCTGGAAGTGTCTGCAGCTGCCTTGCCATCAACACCACATGCAGACAATAAGAGCCCGCCGAATTCCCCGGCTGGTGTTGATCCTATCATGGCACACCCACAGAGACAGAGCTAGCTGAATCTCTCTCTCTTCAGGCCAAGACCAAATATTCCCTTCACTATGATGCTGTTATTTATTTATTTATTTATACTTTAACAGTATTTTGCTTTAATATTTTATCCATGACTGTAAACAAACTGGCGTGTGAATGGTGAAGATAATTCAAAGCATATGCATGCCTTTGTGTCTGTGTCATGGCATTCATAGATATGTCCATATCTACAGTCTATTCTGGATAAGTATGTGTGATTCAAGACTTTGCCCTGATAGTCTATGTTAGTTTTGCCTGGAACAATGTTTACCTTACAGAAGCTGTATCCCTGATTACATAGGGAAATAGATGATATGGCTGTAATTAATTACGATGATGTATTCAAACCACCTCAGGCAGATGGACCACAGAGGTTTGTTTGCCTTCTGCATGTAGCCTCCAAGTTTCCACACAAGATGGCAGTAGCACCACTTTGTTTACTGTAATCCTCTTACCCTGTTATCTCCAACCTTCAACTGTGGACAACCAATTTTTTGTTATTCCACATGCTCCACTTGAAATACTGTAATTAGCCAATTAGTTAATAGCCAATTTAATGGACTCAAGAAAAACACAACTCTCAGGAAATCTATGACGATACCCGGTATGATGGTGTACTAGGGGAACTAGTGTCAAAATGTATGAATGAATGCTGTTGAACAGCTGTCAGCTGTCATTCGCAGTTGGGAACTGACATAATAGTGTTCAATTCCAGATCGTGAGGCCCTGCTGCTCGGAGGTGTGGTGGGTGGATGTCCCCAGTGTGGCCCCCAGTGGACCACAGTCCAGCACCTGCGGAGGCCACCGCTCTGGGATCCACATCTATGAATCAACCAGGAGGGGCGAGAAAAACCCTCCCCAGTATGAAATCTAGGGCCTGCATCTGTGCCGGAGCGAGGACTCCCACAACTGTTGCTTGGAGAACTTTGCATAACAATCGTGAGGCAGCAGGGAGAAAAGGCGGAGGGAGAAAAAAGAAGGAGGCGAAATGGGCTGAGGCCCGCGGAGCTCGGAGCGGGCCAAGAAGCTGCCAGCGTCCCGGCCGCCCCACGTCTGGGCTGGCACGCCATTAAGCGGGCAGCTTCGAGACCTGTCAAAAGCTCATCACGGCGAGGAAGCCGTCTCCGTGGGGATGCTGCAGGGGTGCCAGGGCACGGTAGGGGAGAGAAACCAGAGCCTCCTGCCCAGCAGCTTGGTCATAATGAGGAGGAAAATTCCCATTCTTGTATCCAGATTAATGTAACAACAACAATGTGCTTTTGTCCATCTTTTTTCTTTCTTCCCCCCCCCCCTTTCTTCTCATCAGCTGAACCACAAGTTTTTATATCTGATTTCTATATCTTTTGTCCTAGATCATTTATGTAATGGAATTACAACGTGTTATTGCATCGAGCAAAGCACAACCACAAGCAAAGCCACCTTCACTCATTCAGAGCAGTTCAGAAGTTACTTCAGAGCATCCTGAAGTAGGAGTTTGCTCATTCTGAAGTTGTGCAATATTATGAATAATAATATTGCACAACTTCAGAATGAGCAAACTCATTTTTGTTGGTGTCAAATAACCTTTGTAAGTGGACATTGTTATATTCAAACTGACAGAGGAAACATGGAATGTCTTAGTGTGTTTAGTAATGGCCTGGTAGAAGACATGAGAGATGTTGTCATTGTGCTCTGATGACTTTGGCCAGTGTCCGTTATGGCATTCAGGACCCAGAATACCAGTTTTAACTCCTTGGCTGGGTCATTTATATGTGACTTCATATGACTTCAGCTGTCAGTATAACGGGCGTGATAAATACAATGTAATTCTGTTTTTCATTATTTTCATTCTGTTCCAGTGAAATCATGCTGCCTAATTTGTGACAAGCACCAGGAGTGAAAATGTACAGCTACTTCAGGTAGACTTTCAAATTTGAGAGTGCTAACTTCATTTGTACGATCATGAAATATAGCATGTCAAAAAACATTATTGCCACCATTATTCATTAGGTTTCAATTGTGAAAGTGAGATGTGGCATATCACTTCTCTAAATTAATTAATATTTGAGTCTTAAGACAGATATTAGCAGCACCATGTTTTATGTCACAAGGTATCTGATAAGCTGCTGATGAAAATGTAGGGACTGTGTCTGCCTATATGCCTTTTGGTAAGAACTTGTGTTCTATGCTGCATGTGGTAGTAAAGTTCTGCTTTGGGCCCTGTGTCTTACAACAGTAGTAAAAAATCTGCAGTAAAAAAAGAGGCAATCCTTCTTAACCCACCTCATAACAATTACAAGGCCTCTATATGGAACTGCAGGCTTGTTTATATGCTCTAATGTTGTGTCCACGCCAAGCCTGCTCTGAGCCTGGGGGCCTGGTGGTTTTTGATTGCAGCAGGGAGTGTGTTGGAGCGCAGAGTCAGCATCACGATTCTGGCTCCGCAGGACGGCTGGAGAGGGGGATATGTCAGAGGAGTCTGGGTGGGTGTGGTGGTCTCCGCCTGTCTGTCTGTCTGTTTGTTTATTTGTTTCCTTGTTTGCTTGCTCTGAAAGTCTCTGTCGGAAAACCAGGAAGCTTCAGTTTTCCTTCTTTTATCACTTCCATGTCTCAAATCCTAAGAGCAAGCATATTTCTTCAATGAAGGCTGAGACGCGATCCAAACATTAATTACCATAATGTTCTCAAGATCGTCTGAACTAATAGTCACAGATGATGCTTAATTTGCAGTTATTGAACACATTTGCCAACTACTGTGTTGTGTTGTTCAGTTTTTTGCTTGTCCGGAACAATGCTGCTTACTGTAAATGGCTTGTCCACTCAATTACATTCTCTATGGACCAATTTATGGTCATGCCATGAAGATTATACCAGCTCATAGAATCAAAGGTTATTGAGTTGACACTGGCAGATGTGCAGTAATGTGTTGAGTCTTTCAGTAAGAAAGGCTCAAATTTCCACTCCAATACAAAGTGAAGTAGTAGTTGACCCTGTTCTTGCTCATTCTGGGAGTTTTACATCTCAGTTTACTCCATGGTCTTCTAACGTTGTTGGGATGGGGTTCTGGTATGACTCCAAATATCTCGAAATCCAATCTATTAGGGTGTTATTGGGGTTGAGATCATCTGGATAGGCCACCATGGTCATGTTTGGTGTAAACTGAGAACTCAGCATATGCTTCAAGCAACACCTTACAGGTTTGATGACTTCACTGTCTGTGGACTGTTCTGGGAGAACAGTCTGGTTTGGGATGTTTCCTGTCACCACTGTTGTTTGAAGACTTATCTCACGGTGCTACTGCAGTGCCACATGGTCTGGGTAAATTTGAAAAAATATTAAAAAAAAGGAGGTAACTTCATAGTTGTCTTGAAGTTCACAAGTGTTGGATGTTCAATGTGTATGTTAGCCACGTAAGCGGGGGTGAATCTGGCTAAAGAGAGAGTTCCACCAGAAGATCATTACAAATAATTTTCCACCCACAAACATATGGTTGAAATACAGAATAACTAGCTGTTTATCTACCAAAATCTCTTTTGACGTAATACCGAAATACAGTGAGGGTAAAATGGGGGTCTGGGGGCGGAAAAAAGTGCCGCTCTCTTCCTGTTATGGAGGGAAGTTCTTCTGATTCGCTTGTAAGCGGGCGGAGTGTTATCCACCAACTCACTTAAACGAAATTCTTAAAGTCTGTTCATCTTTCTCTTTCACTTTGTTCTCCACCAGCACCAAACAAAACAAAATTAGAACGAGGACCGTGACAGTTGGAGAATGCATCACACTCTGGAGGGAGCTGCAGCTGGTCATGCTAGCCTGATGCATACGTACCTCTCTGCCCCAGCCCCTGCAGGTGCCGCGGAGCTGCTGTGTAATAGAAAGCAGAGCTCTGACGATTGGAGAAGGAGTGGAGGGGAGGGGAAAGGAGGAATAGGCACATGGGAGGACAGCAAAGGGGCTTCTCTCCTGTACATGTTTTACATGCCTCATGGGTTGCCTTCTTAGACAGGTGCTGTCACTCACACTGAGCAATCTCAACTCTCTCATATCACTTTCACTCCATGTGGAGACCTGTGATTGGCTCACAGAGATGTACGCCGTCCGTGTGACAATCCACAGAGCTTCTTGGACGAAAGTTGTTCCAAGACGATGAGAAATGACGATCAGGTCTCAAGGGGGGAGTGAGAGTGTTTTTATTCTGGAGAGATTTTTATCTTTATCTCCCTCCTTTCCACAAAAGAAATACTGTCGACACTTGACAGTTATTGAAATACCTTTAACGACACAACATCATCTTCAAGCCCTGCAGGATTCATATTTCTACAGGGGACGATTCATCGTAAACTTACATCTGCTGGTGAAATAAATCTGCCGGAAGGGAACCACGGGCTGACCCTGTCCAACATCAGAGGGTATCCCCTCAGTCGTGGACGGGGGACTGGGGGAACATCGTCAGCGACGGCAATACACTCAGCCCCTGTGAGTGGCTCTCGGCTCGATCAAGCCCTTGGCAACGCTCTCGAGAGTCCTTATGTTTCTACGACATTGTCTATCAATCCGCTCCCAACAGAACGGCCATTACCGAGTCAGCCACATGAGAGCTTTCTTCTCCCCTGTCTCCCCGACTGGCTCTCCTCTTTAGCTCAAGAAGGGGGTACAAGTGGTCCAAGAGATTGGGTTCTGTGCAAAAGCGGCGGGTGTATAAAGCCTGCTCTGTGGGGTCCTCTTTCACTGACGCAGTTGTAAACTAACCCTTCTTCCCACCAAACCATTCAGTTTCGCTCAGCTTTGTGGTTAGGGTGGGTGGGTCGAAGGAAACGTTCTTTTACATTTTAATGACTTATCAAAGCCCTTATGTAATCGCTGAGGAACACGGCGTGCGCCAAAGAGACTATATTCTGCAATCCAATATGATACTTTCTCTTGGCAGGCGTGGGATAATACAGACCTAAAGATTATGTGACATTTCATGACATGTAGAGTATGAGAAGCCTACACTGTGCACATGGAATTCTGTCTGGCATTCAGTACTGGCCCCAGTTGGCCCTCTTAATACATCAACATCTCTCCTGGTCTTGTCCAGCCTAAGCTGCAGTCTCACCAATGTGTCAAAGAGAGTTTTTAGTGAGGAACTCTATGGACCACTTTAGATTGTCTCTGCATGGAGGCTGCTCCCACACTGTCAAAGCTGTCTTTGGTTAATGCTGTGGTTTTCCTCAACTGAGAAGCAAAGCTGGCCAAACCTTTGCTCTCACAATCGCAGCAGTCAGCAGCACGGGCAGCAACTACTACTACTTAATGAGCAGGTACGTAGTTAAGTGTCTAGGTTTTCTGAGAAGGTTTCTTGAAAAGTATATTTCTGTCTCTCTCTCTCTCTCTCTCTCTCTCTCTCTCTCTCTCTCTCTCTCTCTCTCTCTCTCTCTCTCTCTGTCTCTCTGTCTCCCTCTCTCTCTCTCTCTCTCTCTCTCTCTCTCTCTCTCTCTCTCTCTCTCTCTCTCTCTCTCTCTCTCTCTCTCTCTCACTCACTCTCTCCTTCTCTCTCACTGTCAGGTATGTGAATGGTTTCTCCAGCATAGGCTCAAGCTAGATCCTCTCAAAGTGGATTCACATTGGAATTGTATCTGATACACAGACTCAGTTTTACAGTTTTACAGTCCAATGCTGTCTTCAACAATCGTGCACAATAATGTGGCATTTTCCTGTTCTGTGCTGTTTGTCTTTGGGAGTGACTGGGGCATTTATTGATCCCAGAGCCTCTGGCACAGGGCCAGGGTTGGCTCGTACATCCAGGGATGTGTGAAGGTTATGTTGTTTAACTAGAGGAGGCAGGTATGCTAAACACCCTGAGAGGGCAGGAACAGGAGGGACATCTGCTCCCTTACTCACTGGCCTGACTGCCTGCATAACTGAGAGCAGGCCTTGAAGGAGCCCCCCTGTACTTCGACCCCCGTACCTTGTCCTCTGACCCCCCCCCCATCACGCCCCCGCTTCTCCGCTCAGCACTTCCTCCGTTGTGGCCCTGATACGACGAGAATATCTTGCCAAAAACAAAACAAATAGCAAAGAAGGAACTGGCAAAAGGAGCCAGCCAGCTGTGTCTGTGGCTGGAGGTCCTGTGTGAGTATTCTTTAATCCTGACACCTGCAAGCCATTTCATCATGATTTACAGTGGGGGGAATGCAGGCTGTGGGCGGAGAGGCCAAGCAGGGAAGTGTTTTCGTAGCAAATGACTGGTAAAGCACTGTTGTCGCTTACTGCCCAGGCATTTGAAGTTTGTTGCCCTCTAACCCACTGAGAACTACATTTTGTCATTAAAAAGCATCTGAGAAAGAAACATATGTTTCATTGTGTGTTTGTGTAAGTGTGTGTGTGTTTGTGTGTGTGTGTGTTTGTGTGTGTGTGTGTGTGTGTGTGCCTGTTAGGATAAATAGGCTGGAGGTCTAGAGACAGGATATTGGGTCCACATGAACAGCCACCAAACAGAATCTCAGCAGAGCATTATTGACCTGCTAAACCGCCCTTGCTGCCATCATGTCTTCATCCTGGGTTTGGTTTCAGTTTTACATATGTAAATTTCTGTTACATAATTGCTAGTTTAATATTGCATTGAGTTAATGCAGGTTAACATTTGAGGTGGGCTTTTTTGCATTGAGGTTTGAAAAATAAATGGCATATGTGTTGAACAGTGGAGCTAAAACAGGGTGTTCACATGCTGTGCAGGATGAAGTTGTCCACCCTTTCTCTTTATTGTCTTCTCTACTCCCAGTGTCTGTCCACTCCCTCAACTCTGGCTGGCTGGCTGACTGGCTGTCCACTCCCTCAACTCTGGCTGGCTGGCTGGGATGTTTGTACAGTACATTTGTGGTGTGAAAGCTGATGTTACTCATTTACCTTCCCCTTGCCAGGCATTACCTTCAGATAAGATGGAGGCACAGGAAACAAAGTAAGAAAGAAAACAGTTATGGTAATTGTTTGCAGTTTAAAAGGAATAGGAATGAGTCTCACTGAAATTCATTTCATGCCTGTTTTGCCAGGCGTGATGTTGAAATGTCACTGTTAACTAACCTCACTCTAAATTATTTGTTCTACAAAGGGTGTGTTGGTGGATGCTATTCTAGAAAAGCAAGGATTGCTCAATGGGGCCATTGCAATGCATTTTCCATCCACATAATTACTCCTTCTCTACCACCAAACACAGAGCAAACTCAGGGCTGTCCGTCACCGGTGCCCATTAGGGCTGAGAACATGTCAGCGATGGGGCAAACAAAAACCATATTGAGACATGGAATTAACACCTTTCTCTCTCAGGAGCATAGATGCAGGGCTCTGCGTGGTGTGCTGTTAAATTATAATTCCCAACCGTTAAACCGACTCCTCGCAGTCTGCCCAGAAAAACACGTCCTGCCGTGCGAGGCCCTCTCGTCGCTGCTCTGCTCGCCCAAACCCCCATTGTGGCCGGGCAAGGAGGGGACTCACACAAGAGCGACCTGGGAGTGACATCAACAACTCTGGATGGCTGAGAAAGGAGAGTTTGTACTCGACCTCTGCCTTCCAGTCCAATGTGTCCAGGATTGACCAACGTAGCTTGCTTTGTTGTACGAAATGTTTACGATTTGAAACTGGCAAGCATGAGACCATTGTTGGTCGGAGAGCCTTTATAGTCAGCCTGAAAGTACTGCAGTGATGTAGGAAGAGATCCAGCCAAAAATGGCTCCGATGACACAACATCACAAAAAGGGAGGAGTTTGCTACCAGAAGGCAGGTGGTGTCTCTGGCTCATTCTCTGTATGACATCAGCCTAGAGCAGTGTGATTGTGGCGATTAAGTATATCTTCATTTCATTATCACCCATGTCACTGTCACGGCCCAATTATTCATCATATTCAGTTTCCTGATTTGGTCCCAAGAGTGTCTCTCATTCACACAGCTCTGCCAAGCATCTTGGATCCCACAGTTGTCTTCTGGTGTCAAGGTGGCTGGGTTTAGGATCCTAGACTGCACCAGCAGACAGCAGAGTTTTATGACACACAGCTACAGCGCTGCATCCTACTTGGCTGCTTCTCCTGTAGCTGCACTCAGTCTCTCTCATCCAGACTGTCAAGCAATGTTTCCAGTGTTTCTCCCAACCTCTCGTTAGTCATGATTATCTTCTAATGTTGAGTTTGGGGAAAGAAAAAAGAAATATGAGTCATTAATCATTCCCCTTGGCTGCATCTCGCCGACCTGAGAGGGTTGACAGTAAGTGGACTACACAATTAAAGATGGACCTGACTAAAAGATTGGAACACAGTTCCGAAGTAGCGATGCAGGCTAAAGGTGGTTAATGGACGTGGCAGCAGTGTGTGTGGGCAGGAGGGTCTGAAGAGTGAAGGGAGGAAGGGTACATAGATACTGAACCCACTTCCAGGATATTCCTTACATCCAGAAAGTTCTAGGGCTGAATTGAAAACAAGGCTCCAAAGGTGTCTCAGTGAGATGGCTTATGGATCGGACGTCTCTCGTGTGTCCTCCACTCAGTTTCAAAGTCTGGATTACAGGTGTACAGCCAACCCGGACCAGGCTTGAAGTTTGTGGATCCTGTTCTGCATGTTCCCTTTCATCTCAGGCCATGGAAACCTCTTTCCTCCCCCGAGGAAGATAACTAAGCCAAAAAACCTGAACCTAACCACCCTCTTCCTTTACTGTCGACTCGAGAGCCTTACTTTTGCCCTCGTCTCCCCTTTGTGACCGCAGCATTCCTTAAACTCTGGTAAAACAAGATACTACATATTAGTTTGGAAATCAACAAATGACTCCCATCTGGCACAGTGTAAATACATGCACCATTTTCCATTAAGCAAGTCATTTTAGGGCATGTGTATATACAGTTTATGTTTATGATTGATTCCAGATAGGACACCACTTATTTAGGGGCAGACAGGTAAACAGGCACAGATGTCTGTTTTGAACATAACATTTTGATAAATCAGGGAACGTTTATCACCTGCAATCTATGGTACTGATGGTTCTCAGTGTTTGTGAGCCTGATCTGCTCAGTAGAACACTCTTCAGAGAACGTCTGCTAACAGCAGAGGGCCTCACATGGGGAGAGGGGGGAGCAACGTGTCCCCCGCTGGAAACAACGTTTGTCTCTCTGCTGCTGTTATCTCCCCATTCTGCAGCCTGATGCGGTGTAAATCACAGGAGAGGCCTGCATTAATCTGTCCCAGCTGCCTGCGCCTCACCTTCACCCCCGTGGTCTTCAGCATCTGCTCCGGAAACATCCGTCCTTCCAGAAAACTACAAACCAACCTGATTACAAGGGTGGAAGGGAATCTATCTCTGATACATCACCAAACACACAAAGTAAAGATCTAAATCTCACTCCTTCTGGGAAATATGAGTTTCCTCTACCATGTAAACTCATTATCATGCAAACTAATATAAATTTCTTGAGTATCAACTCTTTCTTAGGCAGACATACTGCCTCTCTTGGCTTCCACTGGATTGCCATGGACTCTCTCTCTCCCCCTTTGTATGGTGGCTTCATTGTTTTATCTTCCCTTCTCTCCCGGGTCCTTCCTTTCCTTCCCCCTCCCTTTCTGAGAAATGACAGTGTCAGATTCTGAAACATCTCTCTCTTCGTTGGCACCGTTGTGCTTCCCTCCGTCTATCTGTTTCTCTTTTGTGAGGACCACACAGAGGGATGACATGCTGGAGGCACGTCCAGACTGGGTGGCCCTGCTGCAGGGAAGATGTGGGTGACAGGATCAGCCCTCAACAGGCAATGGGAGTAATGCGTGTAGACAGTGTAAAACCAGTCTCTTGGAGACCTATAGAAAAAAAAGGAACGCTGGCTATTCTGAATAAATGGACTTTGAGAAAAAAGAAACGAGAGTACTTTGGCTCTCTAAAAATGAGGACTTGGGCCAAACACTGCCCTATGCATTGGACTCACTAATGCATTTGCACATTTTAGGCAAAAAAGGGTGAGATGAAGAATGAGACTAACTTTCTAGACCCCCTCCTGCTACGATGCAAACACACAAGTAAAAAAACAAACATGCAAGTGCGCAAAGTGGGTCTTGCAGTGTTACATCGTATGGGCTGTATATCATTATCATTGCATCATTTGCCAGACTATTCATTTATTTCATCAAATACCTCATCAGTTATTTCATTGTGTTTAATTTCTCATAAATGTTAAAGAACCAAGCTGTGTTCCACTAACAAGCTTGGCCATATTACTTCACTATCAGAGAGGCTGGTTCTGTCATACTCTGGACGGGACTACTAAAAACACCCCATGCACACAAAGACCCTCCACAAAATAATGTTTTCAAAGCAGTAAAATGTTGCATGATTTGTATCAAGGCAAAGTTGTGAAAGCAAACAATCCCCTAATAAGGGTGAATGTGAAGCTGCCTCCAAGATACAATGATAAAAATGTCTCATATTTTTATTGTTTGTTTTCCTATCCCAAAAATGTTTGATTGGCTGTCTGTTGCCTATGGTTACGTTGCTGACGGGGCTTGGGAATAAGTAGGCCTTTCCACTGAAGTTCAAGGAAGACTGTGAGAGCCACAGCAGTCAAGGTGTTCTTACTAAATAGAGGGCAAAGAGCACTCACCCACTCCTCCTGATAATCACCTTGTAGCATTTAGCACATACATAACAAAACAAATGGTTCAAAGTGTGTGTGAATGTATGAGTGGGTGTGAGTGTGTGTGAGTGTGTGCGTGTGCGTGTGTGGGTGTGTGGGTGTATGTGTGTGTTTGTGTGTGTATCCGGTAGTAGAAAGCCGGCCTGGACTTCATCAAGCCTGTTTGGCTGTGGAGCGAAGAGATCAGAGTTGTCACGGCTAACCAGACTTCTCTGTCCCAGTGATTTGAGAGCCAGGACATTCTAGCACTCGCTGAAAGATGATGCAGCCAGCGACTGTTTATTTTTTTTCTCTATCTTGTCTTGGCCACCTTTCCAAGTGAGGATCTGCAGTTGTAAACTTAGCTCTGGCCATTCCTCTTTTCTCGTCAGTTGTCAGAGATGGGAAATCCGAGGTAATGTTATTTTGGGGGGATGAGAGAATGAAAAACACTGTCAAATCCAATTTCCTCTGGTTTTATAGCTTCACAGCTGTATTCTCTGAAGAAAGGTATGGCGTATTGTAAATCATGTGGACAGAATATAAACAGCTTTGATGTCAAATTCTATAGCGAAGATTGTTGCATTCAAATCTAATCTGTTTTATTTAAATTTCTTTCATTGGGGGTCCAACAAGGCACTACACTTTTGTTTTATAACCTTGACTGATACATGACTCTTCATGTCGAGAATCATTTCTGCTTACTTTTAAAGTAAAACAGACATGACCACAGTAGAAGGAATTTTTCTAAAACGCACCTCAACAAATCAACAGTACTCACTGTGTGACGAAGACGGATGGATGGGCAGATTATAAAATAGACAAACGGATAGACAAAGAAGGATGGACAGATAGAAATACAGATACTGTTGAAAGGCTAAACTAAGCGTTTTAATCCATGCTCCTTGAAGTGTGTGTGATATCACAACACTAATGTGACTGTAGGAATGAGTGGGGAAACAATGAACGTACAAGTGCATCTGCTGTCTCCAGAGGGAACAAGGCACAATTAGTGTGGTTTCAGGCAGCTGTGTGTGTGTTCCCAGAGCAGCAGTGGGAGGTCAGGTGGTTCAGACATGCTCTCCAATCATGTGTCACGCCAGCCCAGCATCCTCACTGACGCCATTGTGAGTCACAGAGAATGTGTGGCTGATGGGACAAAGAGAAGCCCTTGTCCATCTCGTCAGGAGTGACTTCTGCTCACGCTGTAGAGATGTAGAGAGGGACGTGGCTTGGTCCTTTCCTGCAGGCCGTCTCTGAAAGTTTCAACCGCAGTGTAGTGGCTTCTAATCCACAGTCTCAGACAGGGGGAACCTCTAACAACAGAACCCCATGTGTATGCCTTGTGCTAGCCAAGGAGATTTTGTCCACCTGAAAGAAATTGTAAACTCAAGAATTATTTCAACGTTCTGCAGATTGCTGAGCTTTTTCATGCGTATAACGTGAATGTTTGATGAAGACTTAATGTCCAGTTGAATTACATTGATACCTGGTGTAATGTAGCCTGATGAAGTTAAATGCTATAAAGCAGAGCAGAGCAGTGTTCTGACAGGTGTGCCACTGCTAGTGTACCCTTGAGCGTGGTACTTAGGCTCCATTACCACAACTTGATTCAATTGCTCCAATAAAACAATACAGCTGTATAAACATGTTACAGAATGTGTGAGATAAAACAGAGAGCATCTTTAACCCTAACCCTGGATAATGTTTTCCGCAATGGGGGCCTATAAATCATTTCACACTGTAACGTGATGATTTAAGAGCTTTCTCTTTGACACGCAGTGCCATGGAACCCTGCTGGGACAATGTGTCACTTTCTTACGAGTGTATCCCCATCAACAACCATTCTCCCAAATGGCTGGGCTCTCTGGCAATTTGTAGATGAGGGCAGCCCCATTTGGGAGGCAGTCTTGGGGGTTCAGCCCACGGCCCGGCGGCTGTAAGGTCTACACCTGTGTGTGACATGAGGGGAGGGAGAGAGGGTGGGAGGGAGGGAGGGGGGCCTGGTGGCTGTGGTGGCCTTCCAGCTGTGCTCTCTTGTGGTTGCTCTGAGGATCGCCTGGAAAGTGTCTGTTCACTGCATATCACTTCACTGTAAGTCGCTCTAAGTCTCTCTATCTGCTCAGGACTCTTAGAATAATTGTGAGAATGTTTTATGACTTTGGAAGCATACCTTTTAGGAGACTTGAAGACTGAAACAAAAGCTCCAGATTTAGTTGTCGACTGTGTTACCGTGGGTACTTTTTCAATGTTTCACTGCAGATGTTCTTATCCGCGTTTCTTACAGACTGCACTCATGTGTAGAACATGCAACCATTAACTCGCGAGGGTGAGGTCACAAGAGGAACGTTCAATTTGGGGGTTGAGGGCGAGCTCTGTGCTTCAAGCGTCTCCTCCTCCACAGAGATGTGTAATTGCCCGAGCTAAATAGCCGTCTCTCCGGGGTGGCCTGCCTGCCATACTGACGAGGTCTGCTCAGTGTCTGTCCCTGCTCCTCGGCCAGTCTGACACGTACAGTGGCTTTCCTCTGTCTCCCAGGACAGCTCCAGCGGCTGCCTCATCAAGGCTGATTGCTGGAGACATTCCCTCCTCAGCAGTCATTTCACCTGACGTGAAGCAGACCTGTGTCTTTCAGGCTAGGGCTGTGAAACAGGAAGAATGACTGGCTGAACTCATCTCCCTCGGTGAGACTGGAACCGCATGGAGGTGAAAGAAGAGAAGGTCTCAGTGGACTAGATGCTGAGTGCCCTGGCATGTTAGAAAGCAACAATTTGTACGCAAACAAGTTTGCATGTGCACATTTGCAAACTCACACACACACACACACACACACACACACACACACACCCACACACACACACATACGCACACTGAAAGGGAACAGCATGGGCCATGATGTCACACCATGTATGTTAAGCCTTGGCTAGGTGAGCTCATCCTCAGCACCTCCCCTCTGAAGAGGTGTGGATGCCCAGTCGGAGAACTAGCACCTCACACACACTCTAAGATCTTCCATGTAACACTAACACGCTTTTAAAAAGGAGGAATGATTTGTTTTGCCTGTCAAAAGATTCGAGCCCTGAGAACAGACCTTTGGCCCTCCTCGTTTGCACAACACCAAGAGTTGGTCCGGCCCAGATCACACAGAAATCGTTTCAACACAGTGCAAAAAAAGAAATCTTTATTTATGACCCCAAAAGCTAGACAGGAATAGGTTCAGGTCTTTCTCCATCTGTGTGCAATCCCAGCGTAATGCTATCATCACCTGTTTCCATCGTCCTGCCACACATCTGGCTTGCATTTTAAAAAAATCACACAAGGTGCATTTTTTTTCTTTCCTCTTTGTGTGCGCTTTAGCAATTGGCTCATATTTCTGAAATAGCCTACAACAACAAATTAAGATCTGAGACTTATAGAAGAAAAGCACTGATTTCAAACAGTAATTTGCTTTTAATTCATAGAACCAGAATCCCTGGGGGTTTGTGTACTAGACAAAGGAGTTTAAGAGCTCACTAAGGTTTACTGCTGTGTGGACGGGAGCCTTGATGCTAACATAATGGCCGATTTAATTTATCATGCGGGTCCAATTTGGTCAATGTAAAATCCATTTTACTTGTAAAATAAAACATTTAATAAACAGAATTCCCAAAAATGTTAGTCTAATTTGAAGGTAGAGCCTAGGTAGAACCTATTATAAATAATCTTTGTGTAGTAATTAATGATAACAATACAGGATCTTAATCATAGTGTGTACGATACAAGATAAAAAACACATGCATTTAAATACACTGTGACGCATGACAGGACTGCTGCACCAGTCCACTAGCTGTCCTGGCATTCCAGCACTAGCCTTTACATCCACCAGGGACTGCCTGCACAAACACAGAAAAGTATGGTTATGTATGTGATATTGTTCAATGATATGATTGGCATTAAAGCACACAATTTGGAGGAGACATGCTATGGCTGCCATTGGGTCGTACACCATAGGCTGCCAGTATATGAGAATTCCTTCCAAGGGAAATGTTTGTTCCAGATCCATAACTGGAATCTGTGCATCCGCTTCGTCTCTCTCATGGACGCCAGCTGTGCTGCTTGTTGCGAACTGCAGTCCGACCGTAGTCTTGAGGGATTTTTTTACACAATTCTCCCATGTGCATTAAAGGAAGCAGTAATGTCATGCAATTGGGGCTGTATTATTATTGTGTGGATTCTGAGGAGTGATGTCAGAGGAAAGAGGAAACTAGCTAACTCCCAAACCAAGAGAGCAAAGGTTAGCGTCACGTTGGCAGAGACCCAGATGGACTTAAAGCCTTTCCTCTCTCTCTTCCTCTAAGCTTCCCCATGAACAGCCACGCCCTCTGGATGAGACATGGATTCTTCTTTTGGCACATCTGACTGAGAGCTGTAATTTATCACTATTGAGTAGTCTGTTGTCACCTGGGGGTTTAAGATAACAGGCGTTTGAAAGAGGAACATCCTGCGACAATCTCTCCCATTGATGGAAAATATTCCACAGGGTTAATTGAGACAAATGAATGGATGGGTATGTTAAATTGATCCACACACTGATATGAGCTGTTCTCTTATCTGAAGTCAAGATGAGCAGGAACAAATCTTTCCAATGTACCTGTGCTTGTTACAAATGGCAACATACTTGAAACTTGAGAAGAGAGAGGAGTCATGTTGTACCATGAGATAGTATTTGTCCAGTCAGTGTAAAATGGTTCTAATTTCATTTAAACTCAAACCAGGGAGGTTTAACTCAACTAGGGAGGTGTAACTCAATCTCATGTGCTGTCCAGTGGCCAGTCCATGAAAACCTCAAATGATGAGTCTTGTTCAGGTTGTTCAGCACAATCCTGATTAATGGTTCCTTTGCTATCTGTGTTGGTTTTATCAGTTAAAACGTGGCAGGGAATGGTTGCTGGATCTGGAAAAGGACACAGTAAAATGTGTGTGTCCTCTGTCTGAGAGGTCACAGATAGAAAGTGAGAATGAGAAGAAAAGTAGGAACGTGACTCAGATGTTCTGTAGAGAATGACAAAGACTCAAGATTTTGGACGATGACTCAAGATTTCTCCCTCTCTCTAAATTAAGATGTAATGTGTCAACAAATGTCTGTTTCAGTCATCCCGTTAAACATCTGATAAAATCCCTTTTTGGCTGACATAGAAAGCCTGTTTTGAGATATACAAAGAAACACAGTGGTGTGGGCTGGGTGTTGCCCCCTTGAGGGAGAAGACGGTACAGCCCCTTGTGATTGCCTCAAGCTCTCTGTCCCCATCACACTGGACATTATCTGCTTCAAGCTTGGACATGGATACAGTCTCCTTTCAGCTTGATGATGACAAATGGCAACATTCAAGGCTGCAAAGTCACAATCTCATTTAGGTTCTTAAGACCTGAATGGGACATGGCATTAGTCTCGAAATCTATTTGGCAATTCCTGGACAATCCATAGATCATTCTACTAATTATCTTTTTCGGAAAGTTATGAGTCATTGGTAGAATTTATGTGATTTCACTGCAATAATGAATCCTTCAGTCTATTGAATAGAAGGAGAGGTTATATGCAAATGGTTTTCATTCATCATTTAAAGGAGCATAGGGTAATGGTTGCTGAATGATGACTTATCAGACACCATAAGTGCTCTTTCCAATAAATACGTAGTGCACTGCATTCATATTAGAAATTCAAGTGTTGATGGATATAGGATCACCACTTAACCTTGGAGTGAAACCAAGACACACCAAGAATCAACCCGTACATCATTTGTCCCATAAAAGCTTGACCAATCTCTAAGGATAACGCTTCTTAATGCAAAATGTATTTTATGTTTCATATTACATTTCCAGAGTCACGAATCTATGAATCATAAGAAGACCACCTGACAAGACATCCCACCGTCGCTCTTCTTAGTTTCAGGCTAGCATTTAACATACAAGCATGGTTTAATACCCAAATAGTTCAAAGTGTAGTCCTTAACTAACTTTAGACAGACATAGCATAGAATAACTTTTCACAGAAATTGCCTATACATATTAATTGTTACTTCTTTTGTAGGTTCGCTACTGAGGAATATGCTGAGGAATATACCGGGTAAAATTGGTCTCTGTATCATCTCTAGGTCTTAGTCAACTTGAAATATTTCACCAGCATGCCTTTCCCTTCTGTATGAAACCCTTAAGGAAAGTCTCAAAATTATTACATTTTCCACATCCTTTGTGAAAGGGAACCATGTTAAGATTTTTGAGAAGCGATTGTTTAATGAGCCTTGACTCATACTCTACTGGAGAGACGGAGAGAACTTGCAGAGAAACTATTGCACAACATTCCAGTGAGAAGGATCAGACCTTTCCTTCAAACTCTTAGCTCTGCACATTCTCCCTCTTTTGTGAGTGTTCATTACACACACACACACACACAGAGGTGTAATCCATCTCACTAAAACACACCCTGGCACAGCAGAGGCCTGGATGAAAAACATCTCTCAACGTGAAGGCCTTGATGAGGATAGTCTTAGACCAGACTTGGAGACACAAAGACAAACCTCGCTGAGTGATTAGTTCACTTCTGTGAGAACACTGCATTACAGAAGAGGCAGACCATTATCTTCTGTTTCCAGTAATGACAGAAGATCTAAACATGGCAGTCTGGGAGGGATAAGGACCTGTGTCTGGATGGGAGGGGAACATCCCTGTCAGTATGGGGTCTGTTCACAGGCTTATGTCCTCAACGGAGGGGTTCCTGTGTCCCTGACCTGACACTCCCCACTGTGAAAATATGAGGCTTTTATAAGATGGTCACTTTTTCATTATATCTTTGGAAAGACTACACATATAGACAGGGAGGAGAATGTGGAAAAATATACCCCTGACATTTCACAATTGCCAAGGGATGGGCTCCAGTGAAGGGTGCTCACATCTGCTCCCTCCTCCAACAATACGATTCCTAAATCCTTTTCATTGGTCTCTTGAGCCCAATATTGTATTTTATTATTGGATATTTGGCATGTCAAATGTACAATTTGTTTGCTAACTTTTGTGTGGGTCCAGTGAGTACATTATGTAGGCTTTCCCAGAGATCCCAGGCAGGTCTGCCCAATAGATTGTATGTGATTGCACTAACATTCATGTGACGAGAAACAAACATACATTAGTCTTCAGAAATCCATAGAATCACCTACATTTATACAGTAAAATAAAAGTCTGTAATGTTACCAGTGATTTCATCCACTGTGTGGATGCCTACAATGCATTTGAATTAAACTGTTGATTTAGCTGTTTTCCCCAGACTTAAAAAAGACTCTCCCCAGATGCTTCTTCAAGTAAACTCATCTTGTTTTCCTCCAAGAATTACAGTGGCAGAATAGCCTTCATCCTGTTGACGGTTAAATAGGAAAGGAGAAGCAGTCTGTAACTGTCCTATCTCCTCTCATCTCTGTCCAGAACGGAACAGTAAATTGTATGACCTCATGAAATATCCAAGCTATAATGTCTGAGTTAAGATAGCCGGGACATTAATGTGGAAATTGAGACTTGATAAATGACGCTGCAATAGATCACACTATATTACTTCCTTTTGAATTTGCTAAAAACATACAAGAGCCAGTTTTAGAGAAAACAAAAGTGTTTTTACTGAAAAAATCTATGGTCAATTTTTTATATCTTATAATTTCATAGTATATAATTGTATAAACATGAACATAAATGGACATCAATGAGGAATTGTTACATTATGTTTAAAATACACTTAATCCTCTTTTTAGCAGGTATGAGTAAAATGCTTTTAAGAGGTTAAACGTCTTTGTTTTCAGGTTTACATCGGTCAAAGGCTGACATACAGTGTTAAGTGGTAAAAGTACAAATAAAATCATGATGTGAAAAATTAGAAATCAACAATCAAATTTCAAAATGACAGTTTAAATGGACTCTTCCATACTTATCTGAGGTCACAAACTTCAGTGGTCTTGGAATGAGCTGATATGCGTACTTGAATGCTACCTGGTAGACCAAAGCCATGATACATACAGTCTGAGGTTTTACAATGATGAAAGCCCAACACAACCATGCTGCCTCGCAATACATTACACTGAGTGCTGACACTGGGGAGAGGCAGGGATGGAGGTGTGGATCTTCAGTCTGTGAGTGTCCTAGTCCTGGGGTTCCAGTAGGATGAGAGTGGGTTGATGGTGGTAGACATGGAGAAACCTTCCCCATCTTCTCTCCGAGTGCTTTAGTGTGGTTAGGGGGGGGGGGGGGGGGTGGATGTGGAGTCAGGGGGGTTGGTGTGGACAGGGAGACTGCCTGCGGAGTCCCGGCAGGTGGACACAGCTGGACGGAGACGTGAGAACACCAGACTGGCCACAGGCAGGGTGGTGTTGTTGGGGGGTGGGGGGATGAAGTTGGTAGTGCATGTTCACAGCCTGTTACCAATGGAAATGGCTATAGGATGGTTAGTGTGTTTTACAAAGACACCGCAGATGGTGACTGGTAAGCCTCAGAGAAGGTCAACTTCCTCACTCCCACATCCTAACCCCGCTGGCTGCTTTAGGAGTTCTTGGACACCACCTTCATAGTAATGGTCTTCACTTCGGAGTATTCCATCAGCCCATGTTCCCCCCTGCAAAACACACATGAGCAGTGTTATCGTCAAGGCGACACTAAGGAGCTCTATAACCTCGGTCGTTAGGTGCGTTGTTTATGTACCCTTAGTATAGATAGTCCACATATTGAAATTTTAGGTCCCTATATGTTTATTGTATGCACCTTCCTGCCAAAGAAAATTCCTTGTCTGTGCAAACTTTCATGGCGAATAAATCCCATTCTGATTCTGATGTGTTGAGCTCACAGTATCTAGACTAGTTCAGGCTAGATACTTTGACAAAGTCCTGATATTAGCACATAGTTCAAATGAATACTAACTTGGCTGCACTCGTGCTTTTTAAGTGGGACAAGGACCAGGGAAGGATACTTACAATTCACGCCCATTGCCAGACATTTTATATCCTCCAAATGGACACTGCGTGCTCAGAGCATTGAAACAGTTTATCCTGGAAAATACACAGAACATACATCACACATCAGCCTGGGAGTTCCATCGCTTTGTGTAATCGTTGATCATGTCCAACAGTGATGTTGTCAAGACAAGCAAAAAGCCAGAGCTGAACAGAGTTATGTATCAGTAAAACCAAGTTATAAATCAAATAGCAACTACAGTGGACTATAAGGCACATCTTTTCCACAGATGGCTGCAAGGACTATGATGATGGTGATGGTGATAATGTTGATGGTGACGATGATGATGATGATAATGTTGATAATGATGATGTTAATGGTGATGGTACTGATAGTCCTGATGATAATGATGGTGATGGTAGTTTACAACGGGAAGATCTTACCAGACAGTGCCAGCCTGCATGGCTGTGGAGATGGTCATGGCTTTGTTGATGTCATTGGTGAACACAGCCGCTACGAGACCATAATCGGAGTTGTTGGCCCTCTCTATCACTTCCTCAATAGTCTTAAACTTCATGAGCTGTTGGACTGGCCCAAATATCTGCAAACAGGAAGTAAGACAGTTGAAATGGTAACAAGTGGCTCAAAATGATTCCATGGTGCCATTCTTTTTAAGTGGCACAGCACTAGGTATGTGGGTGGAGAAACAGATAGGAGCGTGAGCAAACCAAGGAAGTGCATCCGTCATCATTACAGTAACAGGAACTGTCATTCCAGTATATCAGTGCATCAACCACAGTGATTCAGCATACCTCTTCTCTGGCGATGACCATGTCATCCCGGACGTTGGAGAAGACAGTGGGCTCGATGAAGAAGCCCTTCAGGCCCAGAGCTTTTCCGCCACACTCCAGCTTGGCTCCCTCACTGATGCCGCTCTGGATGAATTCCAGAACACGGCTCTGCTGCTCCTTACTGATCTGAGGGCCATGAGAAAGAGGGAGAGGGAAATATACACAGAGAGAGAGATATAGAGAAAGAGTGAGCGTGTGAGAGAGAAAGAGAGACCAACAGAGAGGGAGAGCGAGGATGAGAAAGAGATGGGGAGAGGGAGAAGGGGGGGGAGGACAGATTGGGAGTAGAGAGGGAGTGAGGGGGTTAAGATGTTGAGGAATGAAGTAGGAGGACAGCCAAACGAGGAGGTTATGAAGCAATGGAGAAAGTGAAAGGAGAACGTTGAAAGACAGATAACTACTGAAACACAGAGGAGCTGAAGTTTGACTGTGCACTCAATGACTCCTCCTCGGCCTGTCGTCTCTTACCTGTGGACCCTGCTCTGTGGTGGGGTCGAAGGGGCTTCCCACCACCCTCCTCTTGGCCCTCTCCACACTCCTACGGACAAACTCGTCGTAGATTGGCTCCTCGATGTAGATGCGTGAACCTGCGGTGCAGCACTGGCCAGCGTTGAAGAACACCCCCTGGTGGGCCTGCTCCACAGCCAGATCCACTGTGGAAGAGGAGGAGGAAGAGGAGAGGAAGACTCAGTCCTCATGTCTGCAAGCTCTTTACTTACACAAAAGTGGGAAAATATGTATTGTCCCCCTTTGAAATGATTTGGAAGGGCCTCCATACAGCAATGGTAGTTAAGTGAAAATCGAACTGAAACGACGGAAACATGAAGGAAGTCCACCGCCCATGAGGTCGACATAAAGTCAAGCCCTCGTCTGTAAGCGATGCCATAGGCCTTTCCGTCCCCGTTGCATTGTCTCCTCTCCCTCGCCGCGTGTCTGATATCTGACACCTGAGAGACGGTCCCCTGGAGCGGCGCGTGAGGGGTTAACGGAGCCCGGTGATTTATGGGTCTCGGCTGAGGCAGGCGGCCGGGGCAGGTTCCATTCCCCTGATTTACGGGCCTTTGGGAGCCTCTCTCACGGCTGCTGAAAGCATTTGAAAGCTCCGGCACCCCTGTTTGGTGAGCCACTTAGAGCTTACATGAGACCCATCCATCCACTGGTTTTCAGAGCCCCACAAAGCTCAGCGGAAGGAAAGCTTGAGAACCCGGCAGAGCTCCATCTGCACACATCGACTCCCCCAGACTCAAGGTTGGATAATAGGACACACCACGTTAAACAATCCCCTATGCTGAGACAAGGGGCCCGTCTTATATAAGACAGATATGACTCCGAAGAGCTCTGAGGGGAAACAAGCGGTCTTTGTGGAACACCAGTGTCGTCTGGAAGGCCACCTATAAGGGGAGCAGGTAAACGGGAGGAACTCATTAAAACTGGGTCTGAAAACTTACAGTCGGCGTCTGCAAAAATGATGTTGGGGTTCTTCCCTCCAAGCTCCAGTGTTACCCTCTTCAGATTACTCTTCCCAGCTGCTTCTTGGATCAGTTTACCGACCTGGCAAAGAGGAAACAGGCTTGCGTTTATTCACAGAAACTCAGACCTGCAGTGTCATCAGGCCATTAAAAGAGTTTCGCAGGTTGGTTAGCAAGGTCCAAACATGGAACGCATGAAACCCGAGCACACCAAACACATACGAAATACCTATTACAGTCTTGGGAGGGGGCTGCAGGAAAGTAAAACGATGCTTCAGCAACCGAACATCATCTCTTGTTTAGCCAAGGACAGGAAGAACCAACCACAAGTTGTGTGGGTGGCGGCCTGGGAGTGTGGTAGGTTGAGGTAACCTGAAAGCTGTGAGAAGTGTTGCTGTTTGGTGGAAACAGGCCTGTGTTGGCCCTTAATGGATGGACCTGGGGAGCTGGAGTGTTTATCAAACAGCAGCAGGAGCTTTCCCGCTCTGCTTCTCTGTTTCACAATTTCCCCTCATCAGAAGTACTGCTCGACCCATTATGTGAATTCAGATGGTCTCCACAAGTCTTTTCCCACATCCCTCCCTGCAGACCAATGGTTGAGACATGTATGAACCGCAATGCTCTTGTAACGCGTGGCGTGAGCTTTCTGAGGAAACCAATTGCTCACGAGTATTATTTGAGACTTCCCAGCTGGTCTGATCGTGGTGTTCTGATGTGTTGTTGTGGGACGGGACACAGTGTTCATTTGGCCATCATTTAAAACCTAGTAGAAGTCCTGGGAATCTCACTCGGCCAGCAGCTATCACATTCATAAACAAACAAGCCCACATCACCCTGTCCACCCAGGAGTCACTGACACATACTATTTGGTTTTCCACAAGACAGCATGAGGAGCTGAGAGGGGAGATGATCGAGGTGTCTTCCCCCTCCACCCCCTCCACCCCCTCCGACCCGTCCGATGGAAAAGCGTAAAGCCCTGATTTCTTCTCACGGAGGATGTTTAACACAGGAATGTCTGCTACTCCCAATAAAGCCAAGCTATGTTAGTGTGTGTAAGGAAATGAGCAGCACAGCCTGCTGAGTGCTTTGCTTCAGACTGGAGCAGCTGTGAGGGGGACAGTGGTGTAAGGCTTGGCTGGCCACTTCTCTGGTTCTCTCTGAAGCTCTGCTTTCCCTGCTTTTGATGGGAAAGCTCTGGAGGAGAGATGACTAATATCATATTCGCGTGTGTTTACTCAGCGAGGATGACCCGCTGAGTGAAGACTCGTAGTTATGCGTGTGTGTGTGTGAATGACTATGAGGATAAACCACAAGCACTGCACCCACCTGCAAACAAGCCATTGCCCACCCCATCCCCTCCCCTGTCTCCCCGGAAACTCCCAGTATCCCCTGTAGGGATACTGTGTCCTCTGTCCCACTCTCTTCCCCCTCACATGACTGTCACCAAGGTGACTAACTGTCTGTGTATCTACATTCTCTCCAGCTCACTCGCTCAATAATTGGCTCCAGATCACAGGAAACTACTAAGAAAAGCAGTTAATGAAAATGTGCCTCTTTTACAGGAAATGTTCTCTAACCACTGATGACAGAACAAGGGAGCAAGGAAAAAAAGTACTTGTGTGTGTGTGTGTTGATACCGTCATGTGCATGTGTTTAGGTATGCATACAAGTATGTGTGTGTGTTTTTTTTTGTCAGTCTTACAACTGAACTGCTGCACTACTTCACACTTAACAGGTGGGAACCTCACTGTTACTGTAACTGGTTTGCTCCTCCACATTCTCTGATTCTTCTCCCCCCCCCCCCTGGTGTGGGGGGGTTGAGCTTTCGATATCTGCAAGGTCACCTGTCTGCCGACATCTGAATCTACATCCTATACTAGGTGCGTTCGACACGGACTGCGGCTGCATTAAACGACCGGCGAGAGTTGCCGCTTGCAGTAGGGGACCCTCCTTAAAGTCGGACATTCCAGCTTCTCGTGGTTTGCTGCGTTGACGTCAGTCATGGCCGATCAAGCACTGTTTGCTTATTTTATTGCTGACAAACTGCATGGTTGTTTTCGCATTATAACTTGTCATTTTATGTATTGGGCTATTTTAAACTCTTTCTCCAATCTGTAGAATGATAATACAACCAGATCTCAATTAAACTTAGTCTTTCTGTTAGTGAGGAGGCAGACAAATTAAACTGTTTTATCCGGATTTGAGCATTGGCGAAACTGAAGGTGTCAGAATAAATACAAAACATGCCTCAAAGTTGTCGTGTGTGAGTCTGGCCAATCATGAAATAGCTGTGTCGTCATTGGAACCCGTGCAGTTGCTCTTGAGAAAATGTGCTCGGCTGCACAGACGGTTGTTCTCGAATCAATCTCACGGTACTTTTATGGATACGTCACAGTGACCTAGCCTCGGTGCCTCTCAAGTCGGACCAAAAGTCTAACCAGAATTCATTGCTTCAAGTCAGCCGACTGCAACCGGCTGCAGCTGCAGCTACTGTCTCGTGTACCTAGATGTAGGTACAACGTAGACTTGTCCAGTCCAGTAGCTGACCACTGCCCAGACTGACAAATACCAATGTTGAGCACTGCAAATGCTCTACTAATTACAATCTCTGAATATCTGTTTCACCATCCATTCACTTGCATTTTTACTTTTATTTCAAATTTTACTGCATAATTCTATTGAGCCTGTGGTCTGCACCTCTGCATCCCCAACCGTCTCTGGAGGAGGGGATCCTTCACTGACTTGCTCCTTCCAAGATTTCTTCCATTTCTTCAGGACTTCCTCAAGTCATTAGCTTGATCCCCCTCAATATCTCTCTCATCAGCAACAGTTGAACAATTCTGACATGTAAGACATCCCAGCACGTGTTATTGTATGTCAAATGTAACTGATTACAACTAGCATTTTCAGTTACATATTTGGGTGTTTGCTTTGGTTACAGCGTCTCTGTTTGTTGGGTCGGAGGCTACTCTCTCTCCCCACGGAGGCAGAGCAGAGACACTCTCAACAGGGATACTCTCAACACTACAAAGACCTCGTTTCATTTATGACAGCTACATGGGAGATATACACGTGGCCGGATTTAGATTTAGCAGGGTTACTTTTACAGTCTAAGCTCCTGCTAAAGGAACATGGAATTAACAGATGTTTATAAAAACGATCGAAATAAATGGAATCTGTCGTCATTCCGGCTGATGGTCCGATTCAGTGGAATGTGCTTCCCCCGACAGCAAGTCCAAGTCTGTGACGGCTAATGTTCTGGGAGACTGCTGTTCTATTAACTCTCTGTGTGAAAGGGCTACTCCTGTCCGGATATACAGCTCTACTGTATCTGTAGTCTGGAAGGTTCCGTAGAGCTACTCATTAGAGCAGCTGGACACTTATAAACTTCTGAGAGAAGGCTGAGAAGTTCTAACAGAGGGAAAAGACCCCTTGCATGGGAGTGCATGAGGTGGCCCATAATGGCACGAGATGGAACAGAGATAGGGAGGTTGATGAAGCTGGCCAAAGTGCATCGTGTGTGTGTGTGCATGCGTGCGTGCGCGTGTGAGTATGGTGAAGCTTACAGCAGGCAAATCACCTCTGAACCCCCTGTTGGGAAGACTAATGACAGGGCAAGCAGCTCATATAAGACCCCATTTGCTAGTCATCTAGACTTCAATACAGGCACACAACGTTCCCGAAATTACACAGGCCTCTCGTATGCACTGCACATGTTGGTCACCGTGTCACTGTGGTAGACGGACAACAAAGAGACATGACCGACTGGAGGGTGGATTACCTGTCAATCACTTTTGTTGTGAAAATTACCTCAGTTGATCCTGTGAAAGCCACTTTGTCTATGCCCATGTGTGAAGCCATCGCAGCTCCTGCCATTGGCCCGAATCCTGGCAAAATATTGACGACTCCCGGTGGAAACCCAGCCTGTCAAAACAATATGAGAGGAAACAAGCTTTAGAGGAGAGAGGACAGCAGAGCCAAGCAAAACCCACAGGCAGTGTGGGGGGAATCCGGACCCAGCCCAACCCTACCAGCAGCACACCAGAGAATGGACAGAACTTCAGAGAGGAGAGATGGGGGAGAGTGAGCAGGAATATAGAGCAGAGGAGGGAAAAGGGGAAGACGACCGAGGTGTTCTCTAAACTCTCACCGACTGACAGATGAATGTCAAAGATACTGTATTGTAATTTACTGTACTGTACTGTACTCTAATGATACTGTACTGTCCTGTACTGTACTGTCTATGATTATATTGTACTGGGTTGTACTATACTTTACTTAACTAAAACAATACTGTACTTTGCTGTGCTAACTGTACTTTGATAATGCAGTACTTTGATGGTACTTTATTGTACTTAACTATCCTACACTGTACTGTACTGTATGACAATATTATACTAACTGTACTAACTGTACGTTGATAATACCGTACTATGATGATACTATGTATCATGATACTACTGTACTGTACCATAAACTAATTAACTAGACTGAAAAAAGTCTGAAATGCATGTTCTGTTTCTGTACTGTATTGTTCTTCAGTGTTGGGCCTCACCTCCTTGATGAGGGCTCCTAGGTAGAGGCAGGTCAGTGGGGTCTGTTCGGCTGGCTTGATGACCACAGTGTTCCCACAAGCCAGCGCAGGGCCCAGCTTCCAGGCTGTCATCATCAGGGGGAAGTTCCACTACACACACACACACACACACACACACACACACACATCACACAGCTGAAATACTGGGCGTTCACTACTCCCTAACTCACTCTCTAACACTCAATAACTCATCACCATTAGTCACTCATACTTTCACTTCCCTGTGTAGAGAGGATCTCAAGACGTCTGATCCATGTTCTATTTTTTTGGTCTTCCACCATAGCCTGAGCAGACATGGGGATTGCAACACGTGAAATGCTCGGTACCGTATTACACTACAAAGGCTTGTGTTGTTTTTACTCTGTAACGGACTAGAGAGGGACTTAAACGCAGACCCACACGCCTCCTCAGCATTTTACACACAATCTGATCCTGTCTCTCTCTCTCTCTCTCTCTCTCTCTCTCTCTCTCTTTCTCTCTCTCTCTCTCTCTCTCTCTCTCTCTCTCTCTCTCTCTCTCTCTCTCTCTCTCTCTCTCTCTCTCTCTCTCTCTCTCTCTCTCTCCTCTCTCTCTCTCTCTCTCTCTCTCTCTCTCTCTCTCTCTCTCTCTCTCTCTCTCTCTCTCTCTCTCTCTCTCTCTCTCTCTCTCTCTCTCTCTCTCTCTGCTCTCTCAGGAGTCCTATCTACTCTCTCTGGTGCATTTGTCCTGAGCTACAAGAATCCTAATGAATGCTTTTGTTGTCTGTTTTATGCTTATTTGGCGCTGTGGTTCAGTTTCAGAGTATTACAGTTCATCTCTCTCTCTCTTTCGTTCTTTCTCCCCTCCCCCCCCCCCCCCCTTTCTGTCTCTCACTCTACTCCTGGCCTGCTCTTTCCTTTGTCCTTCACTCCCCTTTCATTCACTTTAACCCGCCCCCACTCCTCTCTCTCTTTTCTCTCTCCATTCCTTACTTCCTCTCTCCTCCACTCTCAGTGGGTCTGCCAGTGGATTTACCCAAATATACACTGACTGATAAGCACGTCAGAGAGTTCCAGGAACCTGCACAATGTGTGTGTGTGTGTGTGTCTAATCCACCAAACCTCCTTCAAGACAACTACATGCACCCAACCCTCTGTGTTTCGTCCATCCATGGCTCAGCATAACCCCACCATCCCCACCACCACCCTCCACCTCCCACACACTTCCTTCACCTCTCTGGGTGGGAGGCAGGGCAGATGTGGAAGGGAGGCTTCTTTATATGTCCCCTGAGAAGTCTGATCTGGACAGAAAAACAAACAGTCACACTCACAGGGATGATCTGTCCGCACACTCCGATTGGTTCGTGTCTAGTGAAGGAGAGATAATCTCCATCTGCGGCGGAAAGGAACACAAAGACGTGTAATCACCATGAGTCATACATCATCCCTCGCCATTCATCATGTTGGTTGGGTCAGAGGAACATGAAGATGCATGACAAATCATTTCTGAGGATGTCATTGACGATGTTAAAAACTGCAAAAGGTTATCCCTCACAGACCAACACATGATAACAGTGCATTGAAGATGTATGTGTGTGTGTGTGTTCATTTGTGTGTCATGCTTGAGTGTGTGAGTCTGGAGTCAGAGTGAGCTGTTGCTGTTGAGCTGGAAGGCCTGTCTCATTCCTCCAGCATTACTAGAGTAAAAGGAGATACTTGCTGAGGGTGTGCCATGTTTATCTGTTCTCCACAACGGTAGTAAAAACAATCGATATTTTAGTGGCTAGAAAACCGAGCTGTTGTATTTGTTACAGCGGAGTTCTGTGATGTCCATGAGAACAGGACGGCTAAAGGCCTCAGCTGATGAAACAGTGCCACGGAAAAAGAGAATGAATAGGTCGGAGGGGGAGGCCACTGTGTTCTTCAACTTCCCTGGTGGCCCGATAAGAACATGGTTGAAGACTCCACCCCAACCAGGACACATGAACCAGCTCTGTTTGTTTGCTCTGTAATACTACTATGGATTGGAACGAAGCTTAAGCCAAAATCTGAGAGACGCAGTGGTTTGACTTAGAAACACAAGAAGGGAATTACAGAGGGACAACAGAGCTGGTCTCACGATACCAGACATCCCTTTGGCTTACTTTCTGTCCAAGCAGTTTCTTGAAAAGCTCTCTGTGATTCTTTCTGTGCCCCCCCCCCTCTCACCCCACACTGTGAGTTAACACAGTGTGGATGACTTATATGGACTCCCTATGCCAGGCCTGCAGCAGACCCCATCTGGCTCTCAGGTGGGTCCATGTCCCAGCCATCCTTCAAGCAGCCCCAGCCTCAGCCCCAGCCTCAGCCCCAGCCCCAGCCCTTGCCCAGATCGAGCTCCATCCCTACCCTAGCCCTAGCCATCCCTCACTCAACTAATGGTTATTCGGTGACATCAGATCAAGGGGATCTGATGTTCTAAGCTCCCTGTAGCATTCTTTCAAATGGCTAAATTAGCCTGAACAGTCAGTGCTTCTCCCCAACCTTCTTTAAACACACCTATCCCCCCATCCCTGGCCTGTCTCTGGACCACTGATGGCAGTCTCAACAGGAGGGTGGATATTAGTCTTCAGATTTATAACTGGCCAGACTTGTTTGCCCTCCCAGCACTCCCAGCCTGCCCAGGACTCATCTCCCCTGGACCCGGGACCCCAGAGACCAGCCTGTTCCTCAATTTGCATGTCTCCTCCAACTGTCTCTGCTTCTGCTGCGAGTTAACCCCACCTAGCTACCATCCTAACCTCTTTCTGCCTCCTTCTGAGGGACAGCACTAATTGTATGTGTGAATATTCTATGAATGTCACATTCATTGCAGCTCTGGAAGAAGGCTGAGCGGATCATACCCATTGGAATGGTGGTGCCGTGGATCTTGTCCGCGTATCCAGCAAAGTATCTAAGCGTCTTCATGGTCCCCTGGAGGTCCACAAACAGGGTGGGCAGAAAGGGCTTCCCACTGTCCATGGACTCTACAGTCTGGAGAGGAGAGGGAGAGGGATGGGGAGAGAGGGGGAGAGAGAGAGAGTTATACATACAGAGAGTTATACAGAGGGTTCTACATAGTATCCTAATCCTATCTGTTGCATGTCTTTCTATTCTGAACTGCATTAAAAGGAAAGCTTGACATTGAGACATCACCATGCTGCAAAGATTCTGTATCAGTCTATTCACTCACTGCGAGGTAGGCGCTGTCTCTTTCCACAAGGTCGGCCAGTTTGGACAGCAGTCTGCCCCTCTCAGAGGCATCCATCTTCCTCCACACTGAGCCTAGGGAGAAGGCTAGCCTGGCTGCCTGCACCGCCTTGTCAACATCAGCCTGCGATGAAGAGGAGAGGAGGAGGTGAGACAGGAGGGGGATGGAAGGGTGAGAATGAGGCGAAACAAAACCCTGTTAAGGACACAACCTTGGTCTGTAAAGAAGTCTTTCTCCACCGCAACTGAGACTAATGATAATAGGCCAGTTCTAGAGGATTCTCTACCAATCTATAATAAGGAGCTTCAAGGATTTTTCTCTGCATCGGTTATTCCACTCAGAGGTGCAGATTAAGTGAAAGAGAAGAGGAGAAACAGCTAGCGCACCAAACCACATTAGACTAAACTCTGCCCCGTTTGATTTTCTATTTTGTCGGACACACAGACACCTCACACACATGGACAACGAATGACTGGGAGGATGCCAGGGCATAGGTGGTAGGAAACATGTGTGGGAAAACCCAAGAGCAGCCCTAACTAACAAACATCTTTTCTAAGACCCAAGTGGGTAAAATAACCCTGTTTTCTTTTTTTTCTTTTTTTGGGGGGGGGGGGTGGGGGTGGGGGTGGGTGGGGTGGAGAAGAAAGGAATGGGGAATGCAGAAAACAGAAATGGAAAATAGTATTTTACCTTCTCAGCTTCCTGGACCTCACAGATCTGTTCGCCATTGGCTGGGTTGTAGACAGGGAAGACCTTCCCACTCACAGAGTCCTGCCATTCGTTGTTGATGAAGAGCTGTAGGGAGGAAGATAGAACTCTCAGTAAACAGACCGGGAGGCCCGTGGTGGGGATATCTAACAGCAAAACACTGGCGCTGTCTCTACACGGCACATTAAGCTGCTCTCACACCTACTGTAGGGGAGGCACTGGGGCCCCTGGAAGAGAATTAAATCATGAGTCTAGTGAATAGCCTTCAAGTCTAAAATAATGCATTTCTAAAGTCTATGGTATTTTGTTTATTTAAATGGACTAATCAGTCAACTATCTAATAATGGCCAGTGATGATACATGCTAAAACAAGATTAAGGGCCAACAGTTGTCTGAGAGTGGAGCCTCCATCTAGAGACTCTTACATCTTCTGTAACATGGAAAAAGGGGAAATCTGGACAGGGATTCCAGTCTGCCCAGTATTGCTCTCATGGGAGTGCTCCAACATCCAGACAAAGGGGTGGGGGTAGATAAATCCCTATCAGACAACACACACTCCTCCCTCCTTCCCTCACACACAGACACACGTTTCACAACATCGCTGCTCGTTTACGAGATCATAAAACACGTGCCGCACTTGGTTTCTGTGATGCGTTAAAGCAAGCCGTCCGTTATACAACCGCATGGGATTCCAAACTCAGCGTTTTCAAGCTCGATAAAGACCAAAAGAAAAATAAATGTTTACTTAAAATAACAAAAGTGGGATTCATCTCGAGGAGTGGATGAGCATGTCTGTTACTGAAGTCACCAACAGATGTTTAAAACGCGTCTTGCAAACGGACCAAAACGCAAGGTGTGATTTGATAGTACTTACATGACTTATGACTAAGGCACGACTTACGTAAATAAAAGATGTTTCTGTTCTATTAGCTTATTGACGTGTTTGGATCCATCCTACTGACCTCTCAGACTAAAGGCCTCGTACCGACCTCTAAAGGCTGTCGGTCGGTACGATCGATGGGGTGTTAAGAAAACATCTGCTGGCTTGAATCCCTCTGTATATACATTTGCTCTTACCACCCTTTTCCTTGTGAGGGGGGAAGACACACAGAGAGCAAACCTGAAAGCAGGGTTCAAGTGTCCCGCTGCCCTAAGCCCTAACTCTCCAACATGTTTACCTACGTAAACTCAGAGACCTAAGTACAATTTAATTGGCTGTAAACTGTGAGAAGTGTTTACTTAAGGGCAGGTATAAAATGTTGGCACGATTGGAAACCGTTCCGAGTCTCAGCACCCAGACATCAGCGCCCCTGCCCTCCCTTCCCCACTCCCACAAGTTGGCTGCTTTACAAGAAGAGCCTCTCATATGAATAACTCATGTTTGAGTGTTTTAGGGATTTGGTATCTGTCTGTACCTGTACTGTCTCTGTCTGTACCTGTACTGTCTCTGTCTGTACCTTTACTGTCTGTGCCTGTACTGTCTCTGTCTGTACCTGTACTGTCTCTGTCTGTGCCTGTACTGTCTCTGTCTGCACCTGTACTGTCTGTACCTGTACTGTCTCTGTCTGTGCCTGTACTGTCTCTGTCTGCACCTGTACTGTCTGTGCCTGTACTGTCTCTGTCTGTGCCTGTACTGTCTCTGTCTGTACCTTTACTGTCTGTGCCTGTACTGTCTATGTCTGTACCTGTACTGTCTCTGTCTGTGCCTGTACTGTCTCTGTCTGTACCTGTACTGTCTGTGCCTGTACTGTCTCTGTCTGTGCCTGTACTGTCTCTGTCTGTACCTGAACTGTCTGTGCCTGTACCTGTACTGTCTCTGTCTGTGCCTGTGCCTGTGCCTGTGCCTGTACCTGTACCTGTACCTGTACTGTCTCTGTCTGTGCCTGTATGGTCTCTGTCTGTGCCTGTACTGTCTGTGCCTGTACTGTCTCTGTCTGTGCCTGTACTGTCTGTACATATACTGTCTCTGTCTATACCTGTACTGTCTCTGTCTGTGCCTGTACTGTCTCTGTCTGTACCTGTACTGTCTCTGTCTGTGCCTGTACTGTCTCTGTCTGTACCTGTAATGTCTGTGCCTGTACTGTCTCTGTCTGTACCTGTACTGTCTCTGTCTGTGCCTGTACTGTCTCTGTCTGTGTCTGTACTGTCTCTGTCTGTGCCTGTACTGTCTCTGTCTGTGCCTGTTCCTGTACTGTCTCTGTCTCTGTCTCTGTCTGTGCCTGTACTGTCTCTGTCTGTACCTGTACTGTCTGTTCCTGTACTATCTCTGTCTGTGCCTGTACTGTCTGTACCTGTACTGTCTCAGGCCATTTCATACTGACTCATATTGCTCTCCTATTCATCTGCATTAGCCTGTCCCTTTCTCTCCTCCTCCACACCACTGCCACAGTCCTTTCTCTTACTTTATCTTACTCTCTCTCTCTCTCTCTCTCTCTCTCTCTCTCTCTCTCTCTCTCTCTCTCTCTCTCTCTCTCTCTCTCTCTCTCTCTCTCTCTCTCTCTCTCTCTCTCTCTCACCCAGAGCATCCAAGCCCAGTGTTCTCAGGCGCCTTCCATCCGAGGCCACCTTTAATCTGACTCTCATTAAGGGTACTTCATAAAAGTGTCAGTGACGACGAGGAGCCTAGGGCCTGCTACAAAAACAGAAAGCCCTACAGAGCACGGAATTAGTTTTTAAATTTATAGGGGCCACTGTAGTGGAACACCCTAAATCAGGGGAGCCCCCTGACAGCCCCAACCGTCTGAGTAAGAATGCAGTCCATGGGTAGCTTTATGCAAGGCATAACCCCTCACACAAGGCAGCGCAGAGAGAGAGGGGATAAAGCGGGGGGAACAGTGGTCCATGCCACCATCTAAATCATGGCCAGAAAAGGACAAGCATCAGCCGGTGTTTGGCTGAGCCCTCTCTGTACTCCAGGGGCTGTTAGACTTTTGTCTGGTCCCATTGAGAGACTTGATTAAGACGACAAGGAAAAGCAGTAAATCAACTCTCAAGGTTTCTTAAAATTGCTTTTTTAGATTCATTTAGCAAATGGACTGAGATGGGAGGGGGAGCACTTGGGTGAAAACAAAAGTACAAAAGGGCAGTTTTTTTTAAAATAATAAAGCGTTGTTTTTTTTCTCCAAATTCTGAGTAGTATCCTTGCATTCACCATTTCATTGCATTCACCATTTCTGCTGGTTTCATTTGGTTGTTTGTATCTATATCAATATTACCATATTTATACGCTTAGTATAACAGCCCCAACACCCAATAAAGTCAATAAAGTAACATAAAAATGCTGTGGGATGTCTTCTAACCCACTTACCATGGCACCAGAGCTTAAAACATCCATAGGAACTTTTGCAGTGAAGGAAACCAATCGATTGCTGTTTACAAGGGAATGCTTACAGCTGTCTGGTCTCTCATTATTTGGTAAACACACGGGCCATTTTGGTATTAGACAGGGAGAGCTGGCAGGGAGCAAGCTGCCGGTGCAGCACAGACATCTGATCCTGCTCCAGTGAGGAGAGCTGGCGCGGATGGGAACTGGACAGTCTGCAGATAGGTCAACACTTTATGCATAGGCCACAGAACAGCTGAAAACATTTAGCAACCCCCATGTTTTTCTGTTAAAGCTGTCAATCTCACTGTGCTGCTGACAGAACTTGTCTATTTGGCTGATAAAATGATGGGATGGAGCTGTGTGTGTTTGAGGCTGATGATGAGATACATGCTCTAAGTTCCAGGTCACACCGCATCGTTTTACATGTGTGTCAAAGCCTGACTCATATGACAGCTATGTCAATACTGACATAGTCTACATATCTTTTGAAGGAAGGATAGAGTGGTTGTTTCTTGTAGAAGGCTGCATGAACATATGGGAATAGAAGGAACACAGGGGCGATCCGCAGACACTGAGAAATGTTCCTTTAGTTAGTTAACTGAATGGGACTAACAGTCCTGCTGATCCATTTCTCATCTGCCCCTGTGCTCTCTCAGGAGGCTGCACAGAAAGGCACTGGGGAGCGAGGGAGGGCAGGGATGCCAAAGTACTCACAGCAGCCAGCTAAACATCTGTTTGGCCGCTAGCGTCTTCTCATGGCTCACACGCTTCAGGAATATTTAATGGCACTCATTTCTCGTTGATTTTCTGAAAGGGGGGGGGGGCAACATATACTGTATGTGTTTATACACAACAGGCCAAGATTCCTTAGCCAGACGGATCCTTACTGGGCACCTGCATCCCTTGTCTGCACAGGAAGTTTCATATCCCTTTCTATCACAGGACCTCTATTTCCTCTGTGTTCTGGATCCGTTTCAGAACATTTATAATTACTACTGTTACAAGCGAGTGGAGAGCATGTGAAACTGGAGACCAGCTGGTGTTTTTCCCCCACTTCTCTCCACATGTCAGACACCACACACCCTTCATGTTCTCCATTCACACACCCAGAGACAATGCCACCCTGCGCTCTCGGGTTTGGCGAGGGCGACCTTGCTGTCACAGACTGGCAAACGTCTTTGTCTCGTCTGTGTGTGGGCAAGTGCTGAGAGGGCAGCCAGTCCCCCTCACTCCAACATGACATGAGAAACAACATTTCCGTGAGTGTTTGGTTGAAAATAACAGATTTTTTTTTCAAGCGGTTCAATGGTTCCAACTGCACATTTTGCCTTACTATGTGTCAATCATTCTTGGGTCTCTTGGAAGGCGCTATTTACATTTAAGTTATTATTGGTGAGGACAACAAGCAGAAAGATTATTATTATTTGCATTGCAAATTAACAAAACAAATTATCAAACATACTGTTATCGAACATAAATGTTTTAATGATGACGTCAACAAACGTATTTACTTACAATAGTCACACTAATATATTTTCATCAAGATTTTGATAAATTGATTTTAGTCACACTTTTTTAAGTTAATCACATTTTTTTAAGTTTTACATAATTGTATCATTGAATTGCATTTTTGTCCAGTGGAAGAAATATGTTATTTATTGGGTAAAAGCTCCATGTAATAGTGGTCCAGCTGTGGTAAAGAAAAGCAAGGCCTGTGAGTATGAGAGTCAACGCCTGGTACAGCTCCACAAGGCTCCCCGGGGAACAGAGCTTTTCTAAATGGATTTATGCAGCCAACAGTTTCTCACAATGACACCATAAGGATTTACACGTTCCTTGTCAAATGGACTGAAGTCTTAAGGTAAAGAAGTTAATGGGATAACCTCCCTGTCACCAGACATCCTTAAACAGTGATTAAGAGACACGGGACATGATGTTGACTCCTCGGTTCACTCCATAATTTACACTCGCTGCACAAACAGCCGTTTCACACCAACAGACATATTCATGGCAGTGCCGGCTTGCCTTGTCACAATCAAGGGGTGTGGAGTGTGTTTTACTGTGTTTCGGTGACCATGTGTGATAGAAGCAGGGTGAACGTGTGAGTGAGAGACAGAGGGAGAAAGAGGAAGAAGAGAGGAGAGCAAGAAGAAAAAAGAGAAAAAGAATGCTCGCTGTGCTCGTCGTGATAAATCATGGACTCTCACAGTATCCCCTACCTTGGGTTCTGTTTGATCTTGATCGCAGTAAGATGGAGGTTTTGAAGTGAAAAACTCCAGAGCTGCAGGTCAGGCTCTGGCAAGACAGGGCCACTGACCCACACAGTGAGGCAGGGCTATAATTTACATCCTGCTGGACAGCACCTAGCATTGGGGAGCCCCCAGCCTCCATCTGTACTATCTCAATCAGTGACAGATTGATGGGGCCCTCTTTCATTCATCCTCACTGACTGGACGTCTCCTCATAGATTCGTTTACAAAACGCCCCTTGACTTCAACAGGCATTTCCCTCTAGACAAGCTCCTGTAGCTGAAGTGCAGTAATGCCAATAAACATAGAAAACTCAACTCATCAACAGGAGGGGAACTAGACACTTATGGCAGATGTTATGTTGCTATGTTAATGTGTAGATGTCAGATTAGCACTGTTATGTGGTTGAATATTTAGCCAGGTTTCATTTCAGTTTACCATTAACTAGAGTTTGCTGCCGTTATGAAAGTACAGTTTACTTCAGTAACCACAATTATTTTATTTTTTTACCTAACAGTAAACACAATTTGAACTCCGATTAATACCATAAACATTAATATACATGTTACTGTTTGATGACAAAGTTTTACAATACTCTAAAAGAATGTGCTCTGATATTTATTTTTTTCCAATCTCAAAAGACATATTCCTTAAAGTATCTTTTTTTATAAATGCACAATCATTGAGAGAAGTAAAAAAAATCACTCACTAAAACCATAAAAATGCTGTCTCTGTCTACACTAATTAACCAAACAACACAAAGCCTCTCTCTCTCTCTCTCTCTCTCTCTCTCTCTCTCTCTCTCTCTTTGAAAAAAGTGAAAAACATCAATAAATACCCATCAGGGTAGGCTAATTTATGGCTTCCTCTGTGGTCCTACCAGGCCCGTTCACTACCTCACAAACGTAGTGCTCAGTCTCACTCTGCTCTCCTGTGTCCATTCAAACACTGTGTTTTCATATAGGCTTATAGTCTGCCCAGCTGGTCCCCAGCCTCTGCTTAGCATGGTGGGGGTAGGGTAGACAGAGCACCTAGGGGAACCTTCTCTTTTAAGGCAGTAGTAACTGAGGGACTGGGGTGTGAAAAGTGTGGCATTTTCAATAACAAAGCACAGGGAGACCTGAGCAGATTCAACAAAGTCCCCCTGATCTGCACTGTCCCTTGTAGACACACGCGGCGAGGACGATAGCTTAACTGACACTTCCACACAAAGGTCTCTTTGACGGTGAACAGTTCATGCCTCGGTGAAAGGGACAAGGGGCAATCGTGCAGGGTGATAACACCTCTCTGGCATCGAAGTGCAAAACATGTGGAGTGATAAACCTGCTAGGTAATGATCGTTTACCATATCTGTAGGGATATCTTCAGTGCAGAATACACTGCAGCTAACCTTTGTGTTGCAGTCAAAACTGCATTGTGATTCTGTTTTGTGAATAAGTACATAACTTTCTTTAGATGCACAGTCATGGGAATTACATCAAGCTACCTGATCAGTTATCTTTGGATATTTAACAGTAAAAGTGTAAGTTAAAGTACAATTATGTCATACTTGTTGTATATCAGTGCTAAAGTCTACACGCAAGGAACAAAATTGAAGGACACAACTCGAAGACCTCAGACATATATTGTGTAAGCAGCTTGGTCAAAGCCATGTTCATTTTTTACCACATTGACCACAGTGGGGTTTGACACGAAAGGACACACAACCACAGAAGACCTGGAGGAGAGTGTGGAGGTGTAAGTAAACACTCATCCCCTGTCCTGCTGGCCAGCTCTCCTCTTAGGTCTAGTCAAGGACTGAGCTGCTCCCCCTTCCCCTAGCAGGCATTGGGGTGGAGAGAACGGGAACAGGGTGTGAGGAGAGCCTGCGTCAGGGGTGCCCATAAATCAGGGCCCTCCTACCCCCTATGTCCACTAAACCGTCAAGGACTGGATGATCCAAATTCCTGGGGGTTAATTCGCCAAGTCCTGTGCTCACGAAATATTCCTCCTATATAGCCCATCCTTCGTGCTCGTGCATTCTTTTAAATGGTACTAACTACAGCATAGAGGAAGGTTAAGGGATCACTCATGAGTTAGCACATAAAGCAGACAGAGGAAATGCTCTGCTCTCTGGCAAGTATGCTTTACAGCTATGAAACAATACCTGGACAAAGTGGCCTTTGCACTTTGTCAGAACATGGAGGTGTACCTATACACAGCGATTACAACAATGAACTTGCATACTGTTCTGTGATTGAGCTATGTCTTTTTATCTTTTCACCTTTGCAGCAATAAAACCATTGAATTACTAACAACTAATAAAATAATGTTTGTGTTGACAATTACTCTTTACAATCCCGAATGATATAGCCAGATCAGAAGACACCATAAGAGTCACTAGTCCTACTTAATATAATTCCAGTTGCAATATATAATATAAAAAGCATTTAAATTCATAGAATAAAATCTACCAAAAGCGAAATAGGTCAATTAACACACGGACAATGACCGAAATAGACCAAACGGTTCGTGTTTCATGTTAATTTGCATACGCAAATGTAAAAATGTCAAGGCTTTGAAACCCTTACTCGCATCCAGATGAATCGTTTTGTGAACCGTTGGAATATACAATTTGGAACAGCAATTTCTTTTTTTCTCTTCAGCCTTTTTAAATTAATGTTCTAACCAGTGTTAAAGTACCCCCTGAGTTTAAGTCACTCATAGAAACCAAATAAATGCAATTACTGTAAACAGGCCCCGTATGAGAATAATTTAAAGTTAGGGTTGAACGGAATTGGTGAAACAAGAAAATACTATTTTGACTAGTAAAGTCACTCCATTGATAGCACGTCATTTGAAATAACCATGATTATTTTCAATATGTTATTTGGGGTAGGCCTATTTGTCACAGCAGCAAACCTATGGTTCAAGGTAATGTTTGTCAGGCTAATAATTCTAGTAAATTATGAGAAATTAAAATTGTTATCGTTCCAGAATAAGGATCTAGTCTGTACAGTCAAACAGTCTATTACGCAATAACATAATTTTATTGGCGCTTCTGAAAAAAAGAATGACCTAGTGCCGTCACTTGATGGTCTAATTGCCTAGGCTACATTTCTATAGTATAAATAGTTTTAATTGCAGCCTAATGCCATTATTTGCATTCAAGTAAGTTATAAGAAGTCTACATAAAAACTTTAGCTCGGCGAATATTAAGCTACATCAAATGAAATCAGACGGAATTGCTACTGAAGCGCGTAGTTATCAAGGTGACACAATTGATGTCACTTTAGTCCACTAGTCAACGTTTGATACGTTTATTCAAAGGCTAAAACTATATGTTGCAAGTCAGTAATAATGACGTTTATGGAAAAATGCACTTAACTGAAATTAAGTCATTCGTGGAACCAGGTTTTAGGAAGAAAGAAACGATAAATTATGATATTATGGTAAGTAGCCTACCAGGATCAGAAAGGATCACCTGTGCAACACGGCTCTACCCAAATAGACTATTTAAATTCCGCGCTATCGACATAACAAAACTACAGGACTAGCCTACTTTGGTCCGGCATCTAAAATCCAACAGAATGGTAGGCTACATTCAACACACTTTGTCCCACAGGTAAAATGTAAGTTGTCCAACTGACCTTGGTGTACTTGATCTCCGGGTTAGGCACCGGCGAAGGCATGAGTTGGAGAGATGCCATGAGCGCAGCGGCATCGGTCTTCACTTCACCAGGGATTTCGATTTTACTGGAAGTCATCGTGTCTGCCTTGGTTATTCAGTTGCAGTTGTGTCTTCGTTTTTTTCTACAGAAATCTGATTGGGACTTTGGAATCCTTCCTGTGTTTATAACCAGGTGTCAGCCGCGCTCCATTTTTATTGGGTAGAGAACAGGGCCGTCCTCCTGATATAATTAAAATCCAACATTTACATAAACCAACCATCCACAGAACAGCAGAAAAGCACATCCAAACCCCTCCCTAAAGAAACTTCGCACCATCTTCCCACATATCACTCTCTAAGAACGAATTGGAATTGCCAATATGCCAAATGAAACAAAAGCAATGGAGTTCAATGACTTGGGCTAGATGTGATAATAAATAGCACATTGCTTTTTCTTTGGTAGCCTATATAAGTATAATCCGGATGAGGTATTTTAAATAAAAGACGCAGTAGTAGGCTACAATAAAAGTAGGCTAATAATTTTTCAGAAAAGAAAATACGATTGATAAACTAAATAATGGTAAAAGAGCACGGAGAAAATTTTCCCGGCTTGGTTTTTTGGATATGCCTACAAATAAAACGAAAATGGCATCCCACTAATATTGGGCATAACGTTAAATAAAAACTCTATAGAGGACTAGGTTACTATTCATCGTTTTTTGATAATCGCATGAACTAAAGGCAGTTTTTTACTTCAATGTTTATTCATGTATATATTGTCATCTGACAGTACCACAATCTTTTTCTTTAAATAGATTCAGGCTCAAACCGCATATCACCCTTTATAACCTTCACACACAAGGTCTTAAGATGACATAGCCTTCTTTGAGTGGAACTGCGATAACACGCGATTTCCTACAGTCTGCTGAAAATGATCTCTCCTGTGGTGATAATTCCCTGTTAGCATTCACCCCCAACGTCTCAATAAACATTTGAGTATTCAAGCTGTCTTGAAGTAGCATACGTCTCAACAAATTACCGGAATTACACAGATATTAACACCTAGATAGGGAAGTTGTGAAAGGTAGCCTCGGTAAAGACAGTTGTGGCTGTGGGCTATTAGCATTTCAAGGTATTAAGGCCTAAACTATTTTGGTAGCTTGCCTGAATCGTCATGTCAACAGGCACGCGGATTGTCTGTCCTCTAAATGTTTAATCACTTTCAACATTTAAGATAGGCTACTTATTTTCTTTACCGATAGGCTAGTCTCATGTCATTAGTCTCTTTTCAAGCAGATTCCGACCGGAGAGGTATCGCGTCTTAATTAGGCTGCAGTTCAATTGGCTTCCTCACCAAAGCATCTTATTTTCTGACAGAGAAACCTGCACTTTTCCCAAGACCAATGATAGGCCTATGTAAGAATTAATGTGAGACAAAAAAAAATACCTTGAAAAGATGATTGATTCAAAATCTTTAATCAATCATTACAATTTTGATACAGTCTTGTTGATATGAATCGTTCACATCGGCTATAGCGTAACTCAAGCAGTCCAATTAGCATACTTTAAACCAATAAACGGACAAAGATATAGTTGGATCATTTTAAATTCACCCTCGGGGGTGCTTTCTCTCCATCACCACGTGTTTCTTTTTTTTCACAGCATGGGCGACACTCTACGTGTCTGTTTCACATCAAAGACGACGTCTCTGACAATGTGACATTAATGTATGCATCCAAAACATCTCTCATCTTCTACTTGTCCCCTCTCCGTTTCAAAATCCACAGCTAAAGGAAGATTAACAAACTATCGTGGAACCGTGACAGTCCAAATCACAGCTATTATGACAGTCATTGAGCTCCCTCTGTTGGACAAGTGCGCTCACCGTTTTTATTGTCCGTTTTACTCAAATCACCTCTTGTTAAAGTGTTCGTAAAGCTATTGGTGTGTGTGTGTGTGTGTGTGTGTGTGTGTGTGTGTGTGTGTGTGTGTGTGTGTGTGTGTGTGTGTGTGTGTGTGTGTGTGTGTGTGTGTGTGTGTGTGTGTGGGATCGGTTCCAAGATCGGTCCCATACGCTATTGCAGGTGGTTATAGGCACTTTGAAATATTGTGTGGCATGCTGGCAAACAATATTATTTCAAATGATGGCCCCAGGTCAAGACGTAGAGTGGAAACTGTCACACATATGGCCCCAACGTGAGTAAAATTAATGACCAAAACATGACCCAAAACAATATTGCCATAAGTGCTCTATCTGATTCCTTAAACTGGTCTAATGACCCAACATTATAGCGTTAACGCAATACACTCAGAAGAGGGCAGTGGTTGACTGTCTGTTTTTATAAAAGCAGCTATGAAACACAGATACAGGTAGGGACATGATCAGATAAAAACACGCAAAGGAGACACAGTTTTCCTTTCAAAAATATTTTAAAAGAAAATACATTAAGAAATACAATCATTTGATTTAGAATTCGTGTTTAAAAGAGCGTGGGAATTTGGCTTAATGGTACTGGATTCATCCCGGACCCATCCTGCTTTCCCCTTCTGCACGCAACACACTAATATGGGTGTGTTATTACGTTTTCATGTTTTAGCATACTATGTTTTCACAATTTATTTATCCAAGTCTTGAAACAACAACAACTTTTACAGAGGAAATACAGCAACGCGTGCCTCATAGCACATCCTCCTAATTAAGTTTAATTAAACAAACGAACTAATCAAACTAAATAATAGGCAACTAAACGAATCAAACTAGCTACTCTTATCGAATCACGTTTTCGTTCGTTTAGCTATGGTGGCCTATCGCAACAACGTTATAACAAACACAATGTCTAAATGAAAGATTTTCCGAATCCTCCAGAATATTGGACAAAAAAGAACATACTATGTGACTGTATCCAAGTCACCGATTCATAGAGTAGCCCATACCAATTGGAAGTGATGATTATCAACATTGTTGAAGGAGGCGAATAGATTAACGGGCCATGCCAAGGCGCACATGATAGAAGGGACCGATGGGAGGGAGGAGGGGTGAGTCTATATCTTAATCTTCTAGAGACACGCTCACACTCGTCAACTGTCTGTACTGACAAGAGTAAGACATCAGATAACTGCAGAAATATGGAAGAAGAAAGCAAGAGAAAATTAAGGGAGCGATGCGCCCTGAGGCAGGATATCATCAAAGAGTTCTTGGCGGAGTTTTTGGGAATATTTGTATTAATAGTAAGTATCTGTGCACTTGCTTCCATCATCTGGCTTTCACTTAATAGCTAGCCTAAAGCTTCAGCATGATAATAAGATGTCAAAAAGAGCCCCAGGGAGTTGATCCGACATAATTGATATGTTTTTATAAATATGTTTTGCTGCTGAAGAAAAAAGCCAGACTGAAATTAGCATCCTCTTTGATGTGCTCATCCATAATTCTGCCATAGAAAGTGATTGGGTGATAATTTAGACATTTGGAGACTAAGTTGACAAGTGAGGGATATGAAAGATAAATTGGTAGCTTGTCATTTTCTTCTGAAATAAAGAGCACATGATTAAATACAACACACCTATTAACATGTGCATTGCATATAATGTGGGATCATACTGTGTCTGTAATATTTAATATGCATAGAATATATATTGAACACACACATATGTTCAGTACTAGGTTTTTTAGTTAGCTCATGTCTAGTTCATTGGTAAATCCATTAATAGGTCAATGGTCATTTCTTTACTCTCACAATGTCTGTTTAATGCTAAAGAAAATAGAAAAAGTGTTCATGAGATGAGAATATGAATTGACCAGCATTACAGACAACAAGAGACCACATTTTCAATATCACAGTCAATATCACAAACACACATTTTATTTGTATTTATTTGTCGTTAGGGCCATGCTGTTGGCCATGCTGATTATCCGAAGGCAGCTCCTTTCCCTAGTCTGTCCTCTGCACTCCACCTGTCACCTGGGAAGGTTCATCTCTGTGTCTGAGTGGCCCAGCTCAAGTCTGCAGCAGCTCTGTCTCATCACAAGCTTATAGGGGCTCTGTGGTCTGTGGCACCACATTAATGCACTAATCCTGTCTCCACAACAGATTCAGCTATTTTTGGATGGTCGCCCTTCTTTGAACACTTTGGTCTTAATTGATTAATGGACGATTCATTGTTTTCCATCAGAAAATGGGGCAACCTCTGTGGAATTCCTACAAGGGACGGGGAGGTCCTATTGATCTCAAATGCTTCCTAATTAAAAAGAACAGGCCAGTCTAACTATGGGCATAATTAAGAATTTCAAAACAAGGAGTCTTTCTTCTTCCAGCCAATGTGTTTTTGCTACTGTGTCCCTGTCCTTATCTGTTTGTGTGTGTGTGTGTGTGTGTGTCTGACTGTGTGTGTCTTTTTCTGCCTGTATTTGCCTGCCTGTCTGTGTGTGTGCCTGCATTTGTCTGTGTGTCTGTGTCTATCTGTGTGTGTCTGAATGTATTTGTCTGTGTGTGGATGTCTGTGTGTGTGTGTGTGTGTGTGTGTCTGTGTCTGTGTATTCCTGTGTCTGTTGTGTTGTGTCCCAGCTCTTCGGGTGTGGCTCAGTGGCCCAGACGGTGCTCAGCAAGGGGGCTCAGGGAGAGCCCCTCACCATCCACATCGGCTTCACTCTGGGAGTGATGATGGCTGTCTACGTGGCTGGGGGAGTGTCAGGTAAATAACACACCTCAAGAATAGATTGATTCAGGCTCAAATTGCACAACTAGAATAATAAAAACAAGAGTTGAAGTGGCGTGTGTACATTGGGGGGACAACCTTAAAAGCCTTAAATGCTTCCATATGCTACTCCCCTGTGTTCACAATGTCTTGAGAGGATATAGCCTTCTGTGAGAGAGCTCTTTACCAATCATATCCTTTCCCACATATACAACTATTCTACCTCATATCCTCCAAATTCCAATCTGAACTCTGGGTTAAACTTGGTGTGGGGAAAATGTCTTATCATGTCTACTGACTGCAGAGGGAGTGGGGAGGTATTGGTACATACATCCTGCCTATACAGGGTCACAACAATACTGAGTGTATTTGTCTACGTTTACTTTGCATTGGTCTTATTTTTTCATTTGTCATCAGCTTGTCGTCTTTCGGCCACAAATACACAGGGCACTAATATGGAACACATTTGTTTTCTATCCAACAGTTTCCAATCACTATGGGGGATATTGGGTTTAAAAACATGAGCAGAACTCAAAGGTCATCGTTAGTTGTTTGCATGTGATGGCTTTGCTTTGCTGGGATGTTTGAACAATGGATGTCTGGCCCAGCCATGGACATTACAGATGGCAAATAACCAGTTCACTGTGGGCATTGGCTCTATGAGCGTTCACACTCACTGATTCCCAGAGATTGTATGAGAGAGTGCAAGCAAATCAATACTTCTTTCTCATCTCCTATTTGACGTCATCATACCGTAATGGATTGTAGAAATACAGATGTTATTCTGCCATTCAGTACTGCTATCCTATTTTACACTGTAGTTCAGCAATTGGCTGTAGTCGATGCATGCATCAGTAGGTAGGAGGAAAGGAGGGGGTTGACAGGTTATAGATAAAACCATGTGCTACTGCCTGATTACACTTCTCTTCTGCCCGGCTGCTTCTCCACATCAGAGGCTGGAGGTGTGCAGGCTTGGTTTACAAGGCGGGAAGTGTGGTGTCCTAATGTCCAGCACTGGCTTTATTAGGTAGCATTCCTCAGGGATTACAGCAAGGAGAGCCAGCTATGTTAGACAGAGGGACCGGGAGGAATCGCTTCTAAATGTCACCACTCCTTACGAGGGCTCGCTGAGCTAAAGTGAATAGCGCCTTTAAATCAGCAGTCAAGGGTTTCATTATGCCACACACAGGCCTTACGTAACGGGATGATAGATTGTCATTTAAAAAGCGGTGGTAATTTCCATCACATTTGGGAAATAAAAGAGCCTTGCTCCGATTAGCTTTTAATGCCTACCCCTGGGGGATCGTTTGAACGCTGGCAAACGAGCTAATATGTGTGTTACATGAGCCATATTGAATGGTCCCTCATCTTAGAAAAGTCGCTGTTGGCAGAGTGTGAGCATATACTTTGTGTCTATTAGTTAAATAGCTGGAGAATCATCTTAGGTTTGGATGAAATAATTAATGGAGAGAATACCTTAAGCAAGAGAGCTCATTGAGGGAAATACTAGAGAGAGTGTCTCTTCATCCCTCTTTGAGTGTCTTTCCAGACTTCCTGTAACTGGATCAGTCAGTGTATATGCACTGGTTAGCCTGGTTGGTATATGAGCCAGAATGCTTTTGCTGCATGATTGGGCCATTCAGGCCTGGGGGTCGTGGGAAGCCTCCACACTGTTCTGCCACATCTCTGATGATGATCACAGGTATTGGACTAATGAGCTTTACTGGGGCATGGGTCTCTGGGGAGCTGGGGGGCAGGTGTGGGGGCGGCCCAGCTCTACAGCCTTCCAGGCAAGTAGGAAGGCCTCACGGACAAACATAAGCCTGGCTGTTTTCACTAGCGCCGTCCCAGGTTTTAATTGACAGTGGGAGCAAATTAACCCCCCGCGTGGTGGAGGTGTGGCGCAGCCTGCGCCCCCCTGTAAACTTTAAGTTTACGAGCGTCTTAAGCAGATCTCCCCGACAGATTATGTCAGGCCCAATTCAGGCAGGCTGCTTCAGCCGTTTGTTGTGGCCAAGCATTTGGGGGGAAGCCGATACCCCCAGCAGTGTTGGCCCCCCCAACAGCTAGATCACAGCTCAGAACTCAGAAGTGTTGACCCCTCCGTTTAATTACAAACATTCTAGAATTAAACTGCTTTTATTAAGTGCAAACAACAACATCATGTTTGACGGATCTTTAGACTGTCTTAACTTGTCTATACTGTAGACAATAAAGTAAATACTTTAATAGACCATAATGTTTATTTAGTGATTCTGAAGGGTGTCTTATAAAACGTAGAACCTCACCTGAGTGTGGAGAGGGTGATTCTGTCCACAGCTCTTAACAACTGTCTCAGCAGACAGCAGTCCAACACCACCTGGAAACAACTGCAACAGCTGACAAAGTTCTGTGAGACTAGCTTCCCCAATGCAGAGATCTACATCCCTATTATCAATTTCGCTGACAGACTAGATAAGGAACAACAGTCTCTAGTCCGTTCACTCAACCAATTAATAGTAGACAAATGCAATTAGCTACCTGAGTGGAGCTCAGGAGAGATATGTATGTCTACCATAGGAGACTAAGGGCCCTATTTTAACGATCTGAAACGCAAGTATCAAAACGCAAAACGCAAGTAACTTTGTGGGTGGGACTCCGGCGCTGTTGCTATACCGGCGGGATACTTTGCGCCTGGCAGAAATCTAAAATGGGTTGGTCTGAAGTAGCTACATTACTCATAGGTGTGGTTTGGGCGTAAATTGCCACAATTGTTACAAATCAAGTTCACATACATAGAGATTTCTCATGAAAATATTTTTAATCATTGATGACATGAAAGGAATGTAACAGCATCAATAAATCAAAACAATGTATAGCTTCGCAGGAAGAAGACCCTGGCCTCGCCAGCAGTGCGCACGGGCCAAGCATGCGCCCTTAAAATAGCATCTGAATAACGTGCCACTGACTTTAGACTGTTCTACCTGGTCTGTGGCGGAATTGTTTTCTGAAACTGCAAAATAGCACCAGGGAACGTTTGCGCAGGAACACGCCCCCTCTTTTTCGCTGAACGAGTTCATTCCCTAATTTACCGACGTGCGTCTGGGAAGGGAAAAGTCCGCTGTGCGTCAATTGCAAAATAGGAATGATACTTGCGTCGGTGTACAAAGTCAATTGCGCTGGGTGCAAGATAGGTAGGGCCCTCAAACTTCTAGATCACTTTGGTTATGAGTTTCCACCGGTGCCCTTTACTGATCCATCCACCAGGAGTCTGCATCTCACCCTATACAGACTCTGATGAGGAAGGACCTGATGGAATTTAAGAAATTTAGGCCCAAGCCCTCTTCTAGGCCCAACTTCACCCCAGAACAACTTGGGGTCATAAGGACTTGAGTAAGAATGGTAATCTTATTATTAAACCAGCAGATAAAGGGTCTCAAATTGTCTGATGGGGAAATCCAATATCTGCTGGAAGCCATTAGACAACTAAATAATAATAAACATTATGCTTAGTTACCCTGCTATAACCAGCCTGAGAATCAGGATAGAATCAGGCATATGGTAAGGGAGTTTTTTGAAACCAACTTTATCACCAAAAAGCTGGTCCTGATGTGCCTAGGCCAAGGCAGTTTTATTTATTGCCCAAGACCCACAAGGCTCCGGACAAGTGGGCGGTTCCATCCCGGGTCCTATGTGGGTGTCCCATAGTCAAACACGGTTCTGAGTCTTATAGAGTGGCAGAATATATTGATTATTATATCAATGCCCTGTCTCAGAGACAAACTAGTTATATTCAAGACATTTATGACTTTGTTAATACACTTTCAGAGTTAACCATTGCTAGAGAGGCCTTTCTATTTTTTATTGATATATACATTTACATTTAGCAGACGCTCTTATCCAGAGCGACTTACAGTAAGTACAGGGGCATTCCCCCTGAGGCAAGTAGGGTGAAGTGCCTTGCCCAAGGACACACCGTCATTTGGCAGAGCCAGGAATCGAACCGGTAACCTTCAGATTACTAGCCCAACTCCCTAACCGCTCAGCCACCTGACTTCCGGATATTAAAGGCAGGGTAGGCAAGTTTTGCGAAGCTAGCTATTGTAGCTTCTGTGTGACACAATTCAAACCAAAATGTATTTGAGCAAGTTGTTAGGCTGAAAAAAAAAACTGTTGTACAAGAACCACTACACCCAAATGTGGTTAAGCAGAAGCGGAACCCAAGGAATGTTCCTCTTTGTCTTAACCTCAAGCCTTGCTTAAAAATGCTGACCTTGATTGTTTTATCTTTGCATTCCTGTAAGAGGAGCAGAGGAGGTGTCAAAAACTATTGCCAACGAAGCATGAAACTTTCCACAAGCTTTATTTAGTAGACTGATTAACTGACATTCAAAGTTGACAGACTTCCACCTCCATGCAGGGGAAACGAAAGTCTTGTCTCCATCCATTGATTTTTTGAAGTTACTTTCGGCAAATATGACAAAAAGTGCTTCTCAACAACATTGCCTACCCTGCCTTTAACTCACTGTACATAAACATAGACACTACTTTGGGACTCTGGTGGGTTACACATTTTGCTTTTCCTAGGAGCCCATGTCAACCCTGCTGTCTCTCTGGCTATGGTGATCCTGGGTAAGCTGCCCATCAAGAAGTTCCCAGTCTATGTGGTGGCACAGTTTCTGGGAGCCTTCGCTGGATCCTGTGCAGTCTATGGGCTGTACTATGGTGAGTACTATCGTTTTACTGTGGCTGTACAATGGTGAGTACTATAGTTATACTGTGGCTGTACTATGGTGAGTACTATGGTGAGTACAGTGTCTGTACTATGGTGAGTACTATGGTGAGTACTATGGTGAGTACTATAATTATACTGTGGCTGTACTATGGTGAGTACTATCGTTTTACTGTGGCTGTACAATGGTGAGTACTATAGTTATACTGTGGCTGTACTATGGTGAGTACTATGGTGAGTACAGTGTCTGTACTATGGTGAGTACTATGGTGAGTACTATGGTGAGTACTATAATTATACTGTGGCTGTACTATGGTGAGTACTATCGTTTTACTGTGGCTGTACAATGGTGAGTACTATAGTTATACTGTGGCTGTACTATGGTGAGTACTATGGTGAGTACAGTGTCTGTACTATGGTGAGTACTATGGTGAGTACTGTGGTGAGTACTATGGTGAGTACTATAGTTATACTGTGGCTGTACTATGGTGAGTACTATCGTTTTACTGTGGCTGTACAATGGTGAGTACTATAGTTATACTGTGGCTGTACTATGGTGAGTACTATGGTGAGTACAGTGTCTGTACTATGGTGAGTACTATGGTGAGTACTATAGTTATACTGTGGCTGTACTATGGTGAGTACTATGGTGAGTACTATAGTTATACTGTGGCTGTACTATGGTGAGTACTATGGTAAGTACTGTGGCCGTACTATGGCTGGACTATGGTGGACATCAATGGTGTTGCCACCATTGATGTCCCCGTTAGCAACAATATGACTACTCTATACACAGCACTTTAGCTAAAGTGTTTTGTGTGCCATTCAGGGTGAAGCCAAGGTCATTGGGTGAATGGAAACTATATTTATCGATCGAAATATTGTGAACACAAGATATATAGAGTGCTTTTGCCAAACGCCTTATTTCTGTTCGACAGATGCTCTCATGGTCTACACGGGTGGAGTTCTGTCAGTTACTGGGCCAAATGCTACAGCTAACATATTTGCATCCTACCCTGCGCCACACCTCTCAGTCCTCAACGGATTCGTAGATCAGGTAAAAACACATGATGTACATCTTACATATATCCCACATATATATAATATATCCCATCATATATCCCATTATGTTCCTATCTGAATGAACTGTACAAGCCAGAGAGTACTCAAGTTGTATTCCCCTCAAGTGGATTATGTCACATAATGTGTAATAGTATAAGCGTTCATGCTTGAGCACACTTTTGAATGCAGTCATGCAAATAAACAACCCCAGTGAACATGTGTGTTGTTGGCAGCTATAGTATGGCTATGTGGGCTATAAACAGACCATCTGTATGAAATACCCTAGCTGAACATAGCTGAACATGCCCAGTGTATGTGTCTGTTAAAGAGCATCTCGTTCGTGTTCGTGTGGTAAGAGGAGTTATCGTGTTCTCGATGGGGGAATTAGAGAAGTCATTAACGCCGTAATAGGTGTAAACATTTCCAATTATCCTCGATGCATCTGGACCCCATTTGATCGAAGATTAGTTGTAAAATATAGATACACGCCATACATCCAGCCATATGGTTACAGCTCCAAAGCTGCCTCATCTATCGTCTGAACGGCGAAAACGTATAATAAGCTTAGGCAAAAGAATCAAGGCCACAGGTCACCACAATGCTCAGAACTAAACCAATATACTCTTGTTACTTCTATCTGACTTCCACTTGCTATCCTTTGCAGCATCACAGCAAACAATATAACTTAAATACTCGATGTACATTATGTGTTTACGTGTTCAATGTATTTATACATGGCAGTGAATCATGTCACATCATGCCACTTTTTTAACATTAGAGTGCTTATATTCCAGGTAATCGCAACAGGTGCCTTGATCCTGTGCATCCTAGCCATCACTGATGGGAAGAACATCGGTGCTCCCAAAGGGATGGAGCCCCTCTGCATCAGTCTGATCATCATGGCCATCGGAGTGTCCATGGGCCTGAACTGTGGCTACCCCATAAACCCTGCTCGTGACCTGGCCCCGAGACTGTTCACTGCCGTGGCAGGCTGGGGCATGGAAGTGTTCAGGTAGCCCTTCTATGAAACCCTCACACTGACCCAGAAAGAGGACACCCATCGTAATGACATCCCAACAAGCTTGGCCTCAGATCTGTTGGGGGTGCAGGCACAGCTTCATGTACTGTAAGGTTATGAAAGATTCATCACCCTTCTGAAAACGAGAAAGCGCGCGCGGGGGGACACGACAAGACGAGAGAGAGAGAGAAAAAATGAGTGGGGGAGGATGAGAGACGAGGATGAGAGAGAGAATGTGTGTGACAGGAAAGCCCCACTCTAATCGTGCCTGCCTGCTGGCTAGTGGAGCTGCAGGGCACATTATGCTGCTGGCCTTGGCTCCAGCAGAGCAGCAGACACGAGTAAACCCACCAACATGACCCGGCCTCCTTTCCTTCTCCTCCAGGAAGGGAAACTGGAACAGGAAGTATGTTGCTCCAGCGCTGCTGTGCTGGCAATATCCATCCATATTTCAACAACACTGTGTATCTCCTGCATTTTGGAAAAAGCTTTAAGCTGAGAGAGGAGGAGGATTCTGCTTGTATAAATATTCCATGCTTTATAACTGAAAGGGCATGATTGTGGTCGTTTGCCAGACCCTGCCTTTCAATATCTCTCTCTACCAACAGTAGGAAATGCGCACTATATGAGCATTGGATACATTCACCAAAGTAAGGTGTCCAGGGGAGGTGGCTAGGTTACATAAGAGAGCAGGGTCACAGAAAATGGGCAGTTATTAGGGGTGTCTGCTCAGTAGAGGGTGTTCTCAGAACCAACGGCTACAGGTCAAATCCAGTAATTGACTTGATTTCTCAAACACCATGCTCACCATAGCTCAGGCCACCAGATGTTTCATATAGGATTACATGCGTAGATTTAAGATTATTACTCTCTAATGCACACAGTGTACCGTATATGTCAAAGCTGATTTAATGTGACCTTAAATATGGTTGAAGAAATATCTCCCAAGTCCCAGATCATATTTAACCATGATGTTTATGTAGAAATGTGCGGCGGACATTCGTGTGCCAAGAGAGAACAGAAAATTAAAGAGGAGAGCGTAGTCAGCTGGAACTGTCTGAGGTAAAAGGAAAAATAGATTTTCAGTCCACGTAAATCTCATCTGGCTTGGTAGAAAGTGAAGAACAACAGTGGCTGGGTGCCATTTCCACTTGACCAAGTGTCTGTCCCTACCTGTCTGGCCAAATCACCTTAGTTGAGTCTCTAATCCACAAACTGCCTCCATCTTATAGTCTGGCTGCAGCCACTTCCTGGATGCTTAGCAGCTAAAGATGGTCTGCTCAGACATATCTGATGCGTGTGGCTGCGTCAGCCGGCTAACTCCAGTCCGACCTTATCACCTGGGTCTCACCTGCTACTAGTAGCAGCAGGATCTAATCCCCCCCCGCCCCCACCGGGGTCAGCGTTAGCCCTGAGGGGATAAGGTGTGAATCATTCTCTCTACTAACCACTATCGACATGCCTAGCTAAACTTTAAAGCACAATTAGATGAACAAATATAGAATCGAGTGGGCGGAGACGGAGATCCACATCATGCATAGAAACTGACCAGTAGACTAAAAAGGAGATTAAGAGGGAGAGAAAAGCTAGGGAGAAGCCAAGATTACATCTTATCCAGGATGACGTCCTTTGTAAATAAACAAGCAGGACTTGGACTGATCTTGTGCCCACGCACAATTATCCACTATGTTGTTAATCTTCCCATGACTTCCTACTTAGGTGGACCAATGAAACATGACTTTCTACTTAGGTGGACCAATGAAACATGACTTCCTACTTAGGTGGACCAATGAAACATCTAGAAAAGGAGAATTCAGTTTGACTATGTTAACAATATCTCCCCGAGTACCTTAGCTGATCCTGCATGCGTCCTGTGTGTCCACAGTGTTGGAGGTTGCTGGTGGTGGATTCCAGTGGCTGGGCCCATGGTGGGAGGCCTGGTAGGAGCTGCCATCTACTTCCTCTTCATAGAGCTGCACCACCCTGAGCCCGAGAAACAGGAGGAGAACAACGTCCAGGACAAATATGAGATGATCACCATGAGTTAAACAGGAGTGACAGGGCATCGTGGAATCCTAACTCTCTTTACCCTCAGCAAGCAAAATGTCTGCCTCAATGAGAGTTTATTTTTTATTCTCTGTCCTAATTAAAAAAAGATTTACCTTATACTCTCATAACAGTGTATTTGGGAGATTTATATATTTTCAATTTTGAGACATTTTTGGTAGCACTTCACCTGAAAGGGGTGAAGTTCCATAAGCATTCATGGCACATTCATGAAATCACTCATAAAATGTTCTTTGAAAACTATCAGTCATTACAACATTTATATCAAAAATGAAATATGGGCTTCAACATGTATCATTAATGTTAGAAATAGGAAAGTGAAACACCTTTCACATATATTCAAACAATCAGATTATACATTTTGAAAATTACCTTCATTTTGAATTCATGCCGAATGAATGTGCCATGCATGGAGGTCTGAATTATATTTCCACACACATGAAGGTGTAAAGAATGCTTAGAAAATAGCCCTGTCACTCAAATTAATGTTTCTGTATGTTTGCAAGCCATCTACAGTACAAAACAAATATCCCTGTGATCCTGTGATGTATAGGCTACAGTCCGAAATTCAATTCTAAGTGTTTATCAAAGGGACCTGAGGCCCCTTTGGTCCTGAGATCCCCCAGTCTCAGTGCACTTCCACTGACACCATAAGACCAACACCTGATACGGACTATATTTTATTCTGTAGGGGTTAGGACAGTGCACTGATTTTAAAGAAGTTCATGAGATTTGTGTGGAAAGTTTACCAAGTTTTTATCCAATTGTCTTATTTCCAAGCTGTCAGGCAGTCAGAAGTAGTAACAGTAAGTTATTGAGAAACGTAGAAAAAAAGCCACAGTGATGTCAGGGATGGTAAAGAGAAAGCGTGGATATTTTTAGTTGTTGGCTAGGTTACTGGTATGTTCTCTGGATTGTGTTCCCTCTTATGCCTCACTTCATCCCTGCATTTGTCACAGTTGTGTGATTTCGCTCTGCCTGTGACACAGGACTTCATCCCTGCATGTGCACCAGAACACACACATCTCTGTGTCGTGCTCTCTAACGCTCAGTCTTGTTTCTCTTCTGTAGTTTTTATATTTCCACATAGAATGCAGAAAAATACAGCCTTAATCGGTGTGAAATGAGCCACACACTGGTCTGTTTGAAGTGTCTCTGAGCGTAGAGTTGTGTGTCGTGACAAGTGCTGCTTCTAAATTATTGTAATCTACTTTTGTTTCTTCTTATATAATGTTCAAGTTGTCTTGGAAAATGTCACATTACGCAAATTGTTTCAGAATGGCATGAAAAGCAGAAAAGTTTAATAGCTAGCCCTGCATGAAAGTATATACATGACATGATGATTCCACTGAGAGATCAGTTTACTCCAGCGATCCTAGGCCAAAAAGGAAACTTTCTTTACAAATGACACTGTTTGATAGTAAGACACTAGACAGTAGACACTTCCTTAATATTGTTCATTATTGATACATAGTTTTACATGGTACAGCAAATTCCCAGATAGGGCTTTCTCATGTAGCAATAACATTAGCTCATCTCTTTTTGAACCTGGTGAAAGGGACTTTACGCAGCTAACACTAATTTTAAAAAGTTATTCTATAAATTATACTACAACTGTGATACCTATACCCTTAATTTGACGGACAGCATTATATAAAATAATAAATCAATGTGCAGAAATTAAATTTCCATTATTATTTTATTATTATGGTAACTATTAATGAGATGATACTACTGACCCTGGTCATTGCATTGTGATGTTATTGTAACACACAACTGTACATTATGTGATCTTTACGTGGCTTACCTGTGAACCAGAAATATAATGCAGGCATAAAAATAAAGCCTTTGAAGTATTAATTTGTATTACCATTAAAATGCATCTTCGTTTATGTAGTGGTTTACTTTCCTATATGTCTAGTCCTAGCATTTGCAAAAATGTGTTTGTAGTTGTCTCTGAACTTTCACTGACACATGTATTTCTCTGCTTCTGCTTCTACTAACACAATATTTTCCTTTTAAGTGCTATACATACTTGTTTGTAAAAGTAATTTTGACCTTTCTATACCATACTTGTAATGTAGATTTGAGAAAAATAAACACTTGTTGTGGATTTACTGTCCTGTCATGGCTGCACGTTTTCTGTGGTGATTCAACACAAGACAAATACTGCAGGCTCACATGCTAACATACGACAGATTGTTGTTAGCCAAGGGCAATAAATAACAACTAATTTCAGAAATAACTACCAGGAAATCGGTCACTATCACTACCTAAGTACACCATCTATTATCTAACATCTACGTCAACCGGAGTGCAGAGGACTGAATAAAACATTTTAAAAGGAGACAATTGAAAGGTTTATGTAATGTCATACAGAATAGATGATGCAGTATTTCAACCATATCTTTTTCTCTCTCCCTTTCTTCTTGCAACTCAGTTTTAGAAGTTCTCTAGTATCTTGAGTGAGAAACATGTGACATGTGACCGTCCCTGATATGGCAGGTGACTGTGTGTTCTAGGCTGCATGTGCCCATGATCATGAGTGAGGGACTAGGGCCGCTGTTCCCTCTGTGCCCCTGGGTGACAGGGGTCAGGCTTCAGCGAACAGCAAACAAGTTATGTCTGTGTTTGGAAAAGCAAAGGTGCCCTGTGTTTGCTCTTCCCTAAAGTTGACCTGCTTATTTGACAGCCTAGAAACTGTCACTGTATCCAGCTGTTAGGTTGCTGTTTCAATGTGCAGCAGACATACACAGTGTTCCATTTAGTATGTGTACTAGAAATCCAATTTAGGTCGGTATTTAATTTTAAAACTTAAATATACATACATATGTATTTGGCATTGCAGATCTTGTCTCTCTAAAAGTTAACTACATTAAAGACACAAGATACATGTTTTTTTGTGAGAACTGGATTTGAACCAATGCAAATAAAGGCAGAATCAGGGTCAGGTACATTATGAGCCAGAACCAATTTATTGACTCCTTGTTATTAGCTGAAGTCTCCATAGTCTAAGAAAAGTTGAGCAAGTTGACCATATATTGATGGTTCATTGTTGTGAAGAGGTTAGGTACAGATGTGGGCATATGTAAATTGAGACTGATAATCCATGTATCATGTAGCTTAATTTCCAGTGAGGAGCTTGGCCTACTTCATAATCAACATATGTGACTGAGAAGAACCTGATTGCAGCACTTAAGATAAGCTCAGACTCAAAAGCACAAGTATTGAGAAACAGCAGAGTGCCTTGTGAATGACTTTCGCACCAAAGTCTACAAGTTGCAAATGGAAATTTGCATAGAATGATAACATAGACTACACTCCTAACCTTTAATGACAAGATGGTTTAAATTGTTTATAACATGAAAGGTTGTAAGTTTAAAAGAGGCTTGAGGCCATTTGGTATCTTAGCTCCTGTGACCCAACAGTGACACTCACACCCCTCTCCCCCTCCCCCTGTTCTCCCCCTGATCTCCCCCTCCCCACATCCACCTCCAGCCTTTCACAATCTTCTGAAATGGGACTACTGGGACCACAGCCAATCAGGAGTGGAGTCAGTCCCCTCACCCAGGCCTGTTATTTTCTCTGTACAGTACAGAGCGTTCTCCTCTTTCTCTCCATGATTTCCTGAAACCCCTTTTCTCTTCCTGCTTCTCCCAGAAGGGCTCTCACCTCGGCTCTCATTCTGCCAAGAACTCTTGCCCTATTAGCATTTTTCAGCTACTCTCCTATCCTGCCCGGCTGAGCAGAGTGTTGGAGGGATTATCTAGAGTCTTGCGTTAACTGTGACACCACCATGACTGGGCTCAGAATCCTGTGCGCCTTGCTGCTCACTTCTCACCTGGCCGATGGGAAGAGAATCAAGGGAAACAGAGCAGGTGAGTGGTTTCTCACATTCGGCGTGTCTGTGGGGAACCATGAGTTTGTGACTACTTGTCTGTCTGTTGCAGGAATACACAAGCTAAAGTACTAAGTGAGGTTGACTTCAGGAAATACAGAGAATAATTTAACCAACGTTTTTGTGTGTGAATAGCTTCTCAGAAACCACTGGGGTTGTGACCACTTCTGCTTAGTTCAGATTGAGCACCTTCTGCATGAAGTGCATATTCTTTAAGAAAAACATTTCTATTTGGATAGCATGTAGTTGCCCGGCAACATTTGAGTCCAGATTAGGGTTTGAAGAAAACACAAACAGGCCTGAAATAAACTATTTGTTGACAACATTCCTGATGTTCGAGATCAATCATGGCTCTTGTGGCTGAGCTGCCAACTCTGTCCAGTTATGTAACAGTCTCTGAGCACACAATGACATTTTACTAGATCCTGGTTGTCTAAAACAAACAAACAGTGTGTCACTGCTAAGACTGATCCAGGTTAAACTCAGGAAGAAAAAGGGCTTTCTTTTTTAATTTCATGTCAGCTGTCAAGATCATTAAAACATTGACATGCAGAAAGGGTCCAGGTGGAAGCCAGTGTTTCACACTAGAAAGAGATACTTGATTAATTCGTCCCATCTACATGCATATGAACTCTTGGTCTCTACAAACTGCTCCCAATTTGCTCAAAGTATACCTCGACATGAAAACACTTGTCACGACTTACAAAAAACTAATCAATTAGCAAAGCTATTGGATAGTGGAATCAATCCCAGAATCAATGTTAGTTCTTATTTGAGCTCTGCCAAGCAAAGTCTGAGTAATCCTTTCAATAATCTAAGATATGTATGCGTGTGCATAATTAGCATTTCTGCAATGTGAACAAAAGTGATGATCTGTGCATAACGGGGCAGTATCTTTCCATGTTACTGTCATTCTGTTCATCCCTGTGTTGTATTGCATCCACAGCAGATCCTGAGCAGCATCCTAACCTGAGAATGAAGAGGCCCCATACACCCAACTCAGTCTTCAGGCTGTACACTGAGGGAGATTCCATGGACGACACCTGCACTTTGGAGCCCTTCCGTCCTCACACTCTGACCTCCTGCGGCTTCAACAGCAGTCTTCCTCTCATCATCATCACACACGGCTGGTCGGTACGGCCTGTTCTATGCTCTCTCTGCCCTGGACCACTCAGGAACTTAGATTCCTTAGGAAGGAGAAGGCTGACTTCTCTGTTCAGCAGAATGTGACCGATGGCTATGGTGTATGACATCACAGGAAAGAGGTTCCCGCAATGAAGCAATTCTGTGGAAGTCAAGTCTTTTTTTGGTCGACCACTGAGCTTCGCAACCAGCTGAGAAAGGCATAAACATCCTCAACATTCCAACTAAAACAAGCTTCTCTGGTTCCCAGGTCGATGGTATGATGGAGAGCTGGCTTCCTAAGCTGGCCACAGCTCTGAAGACCAGCCTGAGAGACGTCAACGTGGTCATTACTGACTGGCTGTCTCTGGCCCATCAGCACTACCCCACAGCAGCACAGAACACTCGGGCGGTGGGTCTGGACATAGCCCACCTGCTGCACTGGCTGGAGGTGAGAGGCTATAGACCACTTCGACTGTAGACCACCAGCATGTTTCGTTGTGTTCTGTGTTGTTTCGTATGTCAGTGATGTGTTTGTGTCACCTCTATTGTCTTCATTTTCTCTCTCAAGGACAGAGTGACCTTTTTATGTGTTTGTCAGGAGTACTACCAGTTTCCTGCAAATAAGGTTCATCTGATTGGCTACAGCCTTGGCGCACACATATCAGGATTTGCAGGCAACTACCTGGGAGGGGCAGGAAAACTAGGACGAATTACTGGTGAGGCTCAACCCAGTCAATGTTTGAGGGCCACTCTTGCTTGGTGTCCAGTGAACTTTGAAATGCATGAAAATAAATGGTTCACATCCTAGCTTTGTAAGTGCAGAAACGAGTTCCCTATCCCTGTCAAGCCTGTGATGTGGTGTGTCACTCTGTCCAGGGCTGGATCCAGCAGGGCCCCTGTTTGAGGGCATGTCCTCCACAGACAGACTCTCCCCTGATGATGCCCACTTTGTGGATGCCATCCACACCTTCACCCAGGAGCGCATGGGTCTGAGTGTGGGCATCAAGCAGCCTGTGGCACACTACGACTTCTACCCCAACGGGGGCGAATTCCAACCAGGATGCCACCTTAAGAACCTATATGACCACATAACTCAATATGGACTCATGGGTATGTGTATAAATGGAAGCTCAGAGGAAACTGCTGTGAAAGGGGAATGAAATTGCGCTCTAAAGAAAAGGGAATGTAAAAAAGTATTTGTGTCAAGCAGCATCTCATCTACAATTCAAGACGAATAAGAATTGGATATCCTATTGTTCAGACCCAGTCATGCTAGGATTTAGGGAGCTCCCATCAAAATGCTCCTAACATGAAAGTGAGGGGGGCATTAAAGCATCTGTCATCCTCATGTGTTAATGAGCCACCTGCGTCTCTCCGTGGCCTGTCAGTAAGCATTCCCTCCAGGCTATCAGCTTTCTATAGGACAGACAGACAGAGGCAGACAGGCAGGCAGGCAGACAGACAGACAGACAGACAGATTGTGTAGGGCCAGACTGCCTCAGATCAGACCTAAAAAGAAATGTTATTTTTCTCCGTAGGAACGTGATAGAACACTGACAGATCTATTTCTGGGATAACTACATCAATCTCTAAATAATGACCAGATATAAATTATTAGCAGGGTTGTCTACAGGCTTATTATCAGTAGAACTTTGAGAACAACAGGCTCAGATAACGATAAAGTAAGTTATCTGACACACAATGTGTTCATTTGCAGATGCTTTTATCCAAAGCATTATATTGGGCGTGGGGCGTGGGGGGGGGGGGTCATTCTGTACATCTATTCAAAAGATACCCATCCCTTTCTATCTGTTGAAGTCTTCATTAGCGATGGACTGAATGGTTTTGATGGTTTCCCCCCTCATTCCCACCCTCTCCCAGGTTTTGAGCAGTCAGTGAAATGCGCACACGAGCGTTCAGTCCACCTGTTTATCGACTCCCTGTTGAACAAAGATAAGCAGAGCACGGCCTACAGGTGCAGTGATGACAATGCCTTCGGAAAGGGCATTTGCCTAGACTGTCGCAAGAACCGCTGCAACAAACTTGGCTACAACATCAAGAGGGTCCGCACCGGCACCAGCAAGAAGTTTTATCTGAAGACTCGCTCCCACATGCCTTACAAACGTAAGTGTGGCTGCAGGATCCTATATCTGTCTCCTGACATACATCCTGAGAACAGTGACCTTGTGACTTACTTCCCAGTACAGTTTGTCATGTACTCTGACCTGGCAGTGACCTGCTTTTTCCAATGTCACAACATCCTCTGACAAATGTTGACCTTCTGACAATGTGGGACCTTCACCGAACATGACTAATACATAACTTAATAGGAAAAAGGGAAATACACATGTACTATATGGGTTTCCCTTGAAGAGAAAATAATGGGAGGTATGTTTTAGCTACCTGACCATCCAGTTAGGGTCATTTTAGGGTGAAAAAGTATGTGTTGGAATGTAGATTCTGGATTCTAGGATCCTACAGAAGCAGCCCTGCCAATCCCCCTCAAGTGAAATATTGTCCAGGCAAAGTCAGTTAAATTGGACACGTTTCTTGAGTCACTATAGTGAGGAACTTTGGTTGGGTGTAGTAATGGAGCTAGACATCTGAGACTGTTGCTTTATTGAAAAAGACTTAATCTGCTTTGGATGGAGTACAGCCAATAACAGCCACTTTAAAGATTCGGTCCTCTGAAGTCAATTAGCTAGTTAACTGTAGATGTGGTTTCTCACTGGGCTGCAGCCACCATGCTGGCTGCTGAGGCTCTATGTCCTCCTCTCAGACTCTGACTGAACCACAACCAAGTTGCAAAATCCTGATTCAAGAAAACCGATTTCATAACTTCTCTCTCTCTCTCCCCCCTCCCCCCCCCCCCACCAACAGTTTACCATTACCAATTCAGGATTCAATTTGTCAACCAGATAGAGAGGATCGAGCCCTCTCTCACCATCTCCCTTACTGGGACTAAAGAGGAGAGCGAAGACCAGCCTATCAGTTTGTACGTATTGCGCCACATCATCGGGTTCAAAGCTCTGGACCGCCCTGCTTTACTGCCCTCAGGCCAATGTGCTCAGGCCACCACATATCCAGTCAACAGCCCTGACCGCACTGCTTCTGTAGAGGATAGAAACCCTCGGCTCTACTGTACATCTACTGTATCTAGAGTAGCAACCGACAAACATGGGAACAGCTTCGACTTCTGAATTAAAGACGACTATAAATGGAGAGGGGGGAATCAATAATTGATTTCTGTGCGCATCACAAAGGAACACTCTTCCTGCTACCCTGAATTGTCCTCACGTTTTCTCCAGTTCTGTCCTTTCATATCTGTAATGGCTCACACGCATCTAAGAGCAAAGTCACATGCTTGTGGGACCTTGTAGGCTACAGCTATAGTGCAAGTGTGGAATTATTCACCTGCGGCCAGGGATGAAGAGAGCTCATTTCCCTCTGGTGTTTGTTGTAGAAGGAGAAGATCCCAAACTATCCGGACCGCATAACATGCACAGATGTTTCTTCTCACAATAAGGCACCAAATGTCTGTGCATTGTGTGAAAAAGTCACACACTGACTTCAATTACTTACACATTACCATGTCAGCACCAACTAATTACTCTCTCTCTCTGTCTATCTGTCTGTCTGTCTGACTTTCCCTGACCATATCTCAGATTAGAGGAGATTTCAGGGAATAAGACCTACACCTTCCTGATCACTCTGGACCAGGACATTGGTGATCTCATGATGCTGAAGTTCCGCTGGGATGGGACTGCTCTCTGGAAGAACGTGTGGAGCAAGATGCAGACCATCATGCCCTGGGGGGGCGGGGGGAAGGGCCCCCAGCTCACCGTGGGCAGAATCAGCGTCAAGGACGGAGAGACACAGGAGAGGTAGGTATCCGTGCTGCACAACAGTCAGGATGATGTGAGATCGAATCCCATCTCCCTATATCAATGAGGAAAGGCTATAAGGTTGCAGGCACAGGAGAAGTGTGTCTGCTTAATGTATGTCTTCGGTCCTGCAGTTGGCTAGTTAGTCACTCTGCTAGTAGATATGAGGGGCTTTGCTTTATCTGTATGGAAAGATTAGACTGTGATACAGCATGCAAAGTTGTTATGTAACAAGATTAACTGGAAATAAACAGTTGTGCTCATAATCCTAAAGTGTGTAATAAAGCACAGCTAGTAGAGGCTCCCTCTGTCTAAGTGGGGCATAGTCTACTCTGAACCTACCCTGACCCATGTTTGCACATACTGTTGGCATAGTTCAAAGGCTGCAAGAAGCAAAACACACACTGCAGGAGTTATGCAGAACAGCCCACCAAACTAAGAAACACAATACAATGTGTGCAATGAATGGCAATCTAATTGCTACTTTAAAGTTTATAAACCATGAATTATCAAATGTTTATTTATTTGGTATTTTACTAAAAACGTGAGGTAGTTATCAAGACTGAACTCCCACCAACTCATTTGATTGGCCAATTCTCAATCTCAAGGTCATTGGCGCCCTCTAGTGGATATTTAAACATAAATAACAGATACGTGGGTCTTCTAGCTAAATATTGATTTGTACAATTACGTAAAAACTAAAAGTTATATTACCTAACCTTGTATAAACTTGTTTCCCAGGACAAACTTTTGTGCCAAGACAAACGATGGGCAGCATGTTCAACCCTCACAAGAAGAAGTTTTTGTCCGTTGCAAAGAAGATAATCAAAAGCAGCGTAGAAAAAAGAAGTTAATCCATGCCTAGACTTGACGCTCCCTGTTTAAATGAGGACAAATAATGTAATAATGTACTACTTGGAAACTGATGAAGGTTCAATTTGACTCATTACCTAGCCTGGTCAGTGCTCGATTTGTGTTCTTCTGTTTATTGCCGTTTTGGTTTGTATAATTGTCATTTACCATTTTTCCACTAAATACCGTTCACCTTCACCATCTTTGAGAAATATTGGCAATAAATTAAAGATTTACCTATTTATTGGAATTTTGAAGCAGCATTGTCGTTAACTGCACTAGTGAACAGAGTAACAGGAAGGTTGGGCACTTTTATGAACTTTTTAGTCAAAATGACAATAACAGAGAGGAAATGTTAACTCTTGTGGCAGAAACTGATATGAAGACAAACAAACAGTCATTCCCAATATTGCAAAAAAAGGAAGTGATTATTTGGTAAGCACAAAGCAATTATCTTTCATTTCCATCTACCAAGTTATAAGGACCTTGGTGGCTTGGGAAGTCGACTATCCAAAACAATGACGAACCGCGATTCCGGTATGCATTTTTGATCAAGTCTATTTTTATTAATGCATTTCATGTAATTAAAAAATAACAAAAACTTTGGACAATACCTTTAGCATTTTTTTGTAAAAAAAGAAGAAAAAAAAGGCCTAATTTAGCTGAAACTGAAAAATAACTAAAACAACGAATGAAAAGCAAATGGAATATACTGTATAAAACACAGTGGACATTAAATCAGACAGTAGTATTTTACTTTTTTCATTTTAGAATCACTCGTAACATTTCAGTGTATGAGAAAGAAGAACAAATCTAGTTAAGAGAATTTCCCTATACACCTCTTACCCAAACCATACCACAGAAACTAAAAGAAAAGAATCAGAGAATAATCATTCGTGAGGATCAAGATCAAATGAGCATCACTTATGCTGAAGACAATGACATTCCTTATCATCCAGAGACAGAAACCCATTCCCACAAACAGAAAGAACAAATAAAATACAATTTGGAATCAAAGGAGGATTTTGCCTTGGTCTGACAAGCTTTCTTGAAGATAATGAACATTGATCCATGGCATGGATGCCCTGTCATCATGACAGTGTATCACTCTGTGTGCCACTGTTGGGAAGGAGGCCTGCTGGTCTTAACACTGTCTTTTGTTTTGTACCTAGTACTGTTGATAATAGATATGTATCTATTACATAGCCATAGAACAACTGTATTAGAACTAAAAAACAGGGTTAGCTCCAGACTTGCTCATTCTCCAGTAACTATTCAGAAAGCATGGTGACAAGATAACAACTTTGACCACTCGCGTCCTGACAATCAACAACGGGTGAACACAGGAAGTTAGCATATCCCCGGTCCTCTCCCTTCCGCAAGTCAAGTTGACGCGTTGCAGACAGCAACGCCGGCCTCTGAGGCTGGAGAGAGCTGAGGTCAGGCAGAGCCAATCTGTTCCCTCCAACCTCTCTTCCACAGGTCCTCAGGGCAGCCTGACAGGATATCCTCCCCTGGGAGTTGAACATTTGACCTTGACTGTTCTCTGCTGGCTGAGTGCAGCTGACACTCCACTGACTTACAGACGGTGGTGCCGTGATGGGCTTAGAGGAGATCAGGGCCCACTCCAGTCAGGCACATGTTTAAATCTTTATGTATACCTGTAGAAGGCTAAGACTAGGCATTGAAGGGTCTAATCATTTGAACTGACCTTCTGGTTTGGGTTAGTTTGGGAGAGGTGAAGGACATGCATATCACTTGATTAAAAGGGTAAGGAAAATGGTGTTGGAGGAATGAATAGTGATGATCTGAAAAGAGTTGATTGGTTGCCCCTTTAAATGTCACTATCAGATATAACATCAGCCAGACATCAGTCACAACAAGCGACTTTCAAGGTTTCATCAATCAATACAATTCCTCCAACAACAAACAGTTGTCCCAAAAAAACACACAAACACCCCCCACCCCCCTCCACAAGAAAAAAATACATTTAAAAACCACAATCACATTAAAGCCATCCAAGTTCTTCATCTGGCAAGCCGTTAAATCACATACCTAAAACATGCCAAAAATGAAGAGGGGCTCCTCAAGCTGGCCTAACCCTAACCCGGATGAGCCTTACTGGCTGTGCGTGTAAGGTAGCTCATGGCAACATTCAGGGTGGGCGGCCAGTATGAGCATCCCCAGAGTGGCAGGGCAGTGCTGTGTGACTGCTCGGTCTAACTGCCCTCCATGCACCAGTCAGCTCCCCAGCTGTGGGCCCTGGGACTGCTAGGATATGATGATAGCGCTATCAGAGGGGAGCAGTCGTAGGTTGTAGCACCAGCCAGCACGCCCACTTAAAGCACTGGTGATCCCCCCCCCCCCCCACCCCTCCACCTCCTTCCCCCTGTCCTCATTTGCCCTCCTTTCAAATGATCAACAGACGAGAACATCTGCTGTATATAGTGGTTGTTCTATGATAGACGTAGACAAAAAGCAAAGCAATCGAACAGAAAAATGTGTCATATGATTAAGAAAAAAAAAGAGAAAAAAAAGAGAAGAAGACGATGAAAAAAAAAAAAAAAAAAAAAAACGTTATTTCCAGCCTAATGTAATCTCATCTCTGAATCTAGAAGGGAAGCTGTGTATGACACCTCCCACCGGCTATACCCAATCACATTCGCTCCTACAAACATTCCAGCAGCCTGACGGGTGGAACACAGCATCCAGGTGGCGTCTCTCCACATCACACTCACACCACTGGCTTCGTCTTGTTCAGCGTCATCCACACCTCTCGCGTCCCACGCCAGTCCCTAAAGGACAGACGTCCATCCACGCAGGTACCACAGAACAGAGAAGGCTCCGGGGTCTGACATGCAGCTGATGTAGACTTCTCAGGAAGGCTGTTCTACACCAAAGATCATCACCGGGCCATCCGTTACTAACATCTGTTTGCTGTTTCATTAATCCTGAGAAAGTGAATTAAAACAGTAAATAATCTTAGACAGCAGGTAAATCTAAATTGCATGTGATACAAAGAAAAAACGATATCGTAAGAACTGTACACGCATTTGCACGCGGAAAGAACATGTGCTTTAAAAAAGAAAAAGCCTGCGATTTAGATCTTTTTTTTTTTTTTTTTTTTTTCGCTTTGATTGAAAACAAATACATTGGCAAAATAAGTCTTTTTCCACTCCAATGTCTGATTGCCTGGCCCTGGTGGCAGCATTAACCAATGTGGCTGCAGTCCTGCTGTCCTGCTCCAGAGGGCAGCATTTCAGAGAGGAGAGGAGAGGTGAAGGAAGTGGACAGAGGAAGACAGGTGCTGCCACCATGCACGTCCACTCTCCTCTGCGCTCCGGTAGAAAAGAAGCGTTTGGAAGAAAAAGATAAAGACCACAGAACAACTGAAGATTTTCTCGTCCCGTCCCTCACCCAGAACTAAAATCGTTATATATATTTTTTTTTTTCTCTTTTCTTTTTTCTTTTTTAACTAGTTTTTTTTCTTCTGTCAAAGCTGTGTGAACAAACCACAGCCTGGCTGGCTCCCTCGGTGGTGGTTCTGAGGACGTTTGTTAGGTCCTGGACCGGACGATATGGTCCACTGGAATAAGTTCTGATGCCAGTTTGAAAGTTTGCGGATGGGCGGGTTGGGTTGTTGCAATGGTTGGTACAGGTAACTCTTTGGAGTGAAGTGTTCCCACTGTAGGCACTAGGAAGAACCAAGGCAAAGAGGGTCCCAGGGGTGTGATCAGCGTCTCATCTGGCCCATCTGGTAGTTCTCTCTGGGCTGGCGGTGGCGCTGCTGCTGGGCCTGGGCCTGGGCTTGCTGGGCTCTCCTCCTCTTCAGGGTGCCTGGGAGGGGGGGGGAGAGAGAGAGAGAGCTGGGTCACACACTGCTCCACCACACAGCTCGTGTCTCTGTGGTACGGGGCACCTGCACACCGGCTGTACTCACGGGTTATTTCAAGGTTTTTCTAATTTACCTTGAGAGAAAGAATATCGTACTCCAGCCAGGTGAGTGTGTCGTGTGTAGCCAGGTGAGTGTGTCGTGTTTAGCCAGGTGAGTGTGTCGTGTTTAGCCAGGTGAGTGTGTCGTGTGTAGCCAGGTGAGTGTGTCGTGTGTAGCCAGGTGAGTGTGTCGTGTTTAGCCAGGTGAGTGTGTCGTGTTTAGCCAGGTGAGTGTGTCGTGTTTAGCCAGGTGAGTGTGCCGTGTTTAGCCAGGTGAGTGTGTCGTGTTTAGCCAGGTGAGTGTGTCGTGTTTAGCCAGGTGAGTGTGTCGTGTTTAGCCAGTTGAGTGTGCCGTGTTTAGCCAGTTGAGTGTGCCGTGTTTAGCCAGGTGAGTGTGCCGTGTTTAGCCAGGTGAGTGTGTCGTGTTTAGCCAGGTGAGTGTGCCGTGTTTAGCCAGGTGAGTGTGTCGTGTTTAGCCAGGTGAGTGTGTCGTGTTTAGCCAGGTGAGTGTGTCGTGTTTAGCCAGGTGAGTGTGTCGTGTTTAGCCAGTTGAGTGTGCCGTGTTTAGCCAGGTGAGTGTGCCGTGTTTAGCCAGGTGAGGGTGTCGTGTTTAGCCAGGTGAGTGTGTCGTGTTTAGCCAGGTGAGTGTGTCGTGTTTAGCCAGGTGAGTGTGTCGTGTTTAGCCAGGTGAGTGTGTCGTGTTTAGCCAGGTGAGTGTGTGTGTTGTGTACCTGGCAGGGGCTTGGGTGGGGGCAGTTTGGGGTTGCTGCTGGGTGTGTGGACACTGCAGATCTTTATGAAGCCAGCCATCAGCATGATGAGGGCGATGCCCATCAGCAGCACTGCCCACCAATGAGCCTGGAAAAAACACCCAACGCACGGCATTACTCATCTACCAAAAATATACACATATCAACAAAACCAGAAAATACACTTTCATAGGAACTCGACGAAACGACCAGTTATCGTGTAGAATGTAGACCTTGAACACGCACCACTATCCATTCTGCTATGTTCTCGTAGAGCTCCGCGTTGAAGATGGCCTTCTTTAGCCTGGCCAGAGGCCCGTCGGCGTCCACCAGGCGACACTTCATAAACACGTCACAGTAGCCCTTGAAGTCGTTGCAGGGGGATCCGGGCTGCAGCGTGGTGACCGTCTTGTTGAAGAAGCGGACCCACTTCGCAGAGCCGGTGCTGCTGCAGGTGTTGGGATTTGCTGCAGGGAGAGGTGGGAGGTGGGGGGGAGCAGGGAGAGAGGAGGGAGAGAGGAGGGAGAGAGAGCAAGGAGAAGAGCAGGATGAGGAGGCTGTTCACTTCACTCCTCCGTTCTAGCTGTCCCCGACCGCCTCGCTGCCGGATGTAACCTCGGAACCTGTGTTTACGTGGCCAGCACAGCCTCCTACAGCATCGATGAAGAACAGCGGGACAACAAGGACATGGCACTTGGCCGTTCAGTGGTGGTGTAGCCTGAGAGGTTTGTGTGCAGACGTTGGCGAGACGTACCTTTCTCCATGCAGCAGACGTGGCACAGCTCCGTCTCGTCGATGCCTTCCGTGCTGGCACAGGTGCACACCTCCAGACCATACTTCTCACAGATGGAGCCAGAGCAGCCCTGAGGGAGAGGGGGGGAGAGGGGGATGAGAGGAGAGGGCCGGAGGAGAGGAGAGAGGAGAAAGGGGGGGGGGGGGAGAAAGTGTGTCATCACCCGTGTGAGGTTGGGATTGTTGGGATTGTGTCTCGGTGGCGGGAGACACAGGGACAGCGCTCACCCCGTTGAGGCAGACTTGCGTCTCTCCGTGGCAGGCGGTGAAGTTGGCCTTGGGCTCAGAGGTGGGGCACTGGGCTGTGGCACCGTTACACATGCCCTGGTGGGCACACTCCGAATCATCTCTGCACTTGTCGTTGGTGCCCTTAAAGGTGCACTCTGGTGTGCAACAAGGGCCTTGGCTGGGACTGGACACACACACAAGTCATTTTAAGACACTTTCCTATTTTCCTATAAGACAATACTACAGTCCAGTCCATCTAACCCATCTGTGTATCCAAATGTATATACAACAAGAGCTATAAATCAATACATGAGTACTGACCTGCAGATTTGACCAGGCTTGAGTTTGCACTTCTTGCCGTCAGCCTCGTTCGCATTGTAGCAGCACTGGTCTTTACACTGGTCACTGTAGCCACAGTCACATTGCTCTCCTGCCTCAACCAGGCCATTACCACAGATGGGCTGGCCGGACTCTGCGCGCACACACACACACACACGCCCACACTTTACTCATGCTTTCTACCTCCGGGGCATGGTTACATCCACACACAAACGTGCCAAAGTGGGCCCATACCGACAAAGCAGTTGGCCCTCTTCTTCTCCAGCACCTGGCTGATGTTGCGCACGCTGCAGATGGAGAACTTGTTGTTGTTGAGCTTGTCTCCTGAGGTGGCCCGGGCGTACATGATGTAGTTCCCCTGCTCCTTCTTCTCCTGGGCCTTAGACTCTCCCGGGGTGCACTCTGTGCCCGAGTCATGCTGCACGCACGCACACACGCACACACACACGCGCACGGTTCATAAATCCGCTCTTCCTTCCCTCCCCAAATGTCTCCCATTAGGTGAAGAATGTGAGGGGTGTGTGTGTGTGTGTGTTACAGACTAGCGTGTTGAACAACCAAGGCCAGAGCCAGTCCAGTCCTCACCGGGGATCCAAAGTTGTGTCCGACCTCGTGGGCGAAGGTGATGTGGGAGACCTTGGGAGGCACGTGGGAGTTGTAGTTCTGCACGGTGATGATGCCTGTGTTCAGGGACTTCCTCTTGCCGTCAGAGTACAGCTTACTCTTCTCACAGATGCCCCCGGAGCTTCCTGTCAACACAGGACACACGAGGCAGGCCTTCAGCACGACAGCACCCCAACCGAGGGAGGCCAGGGGTCAGGCCAACACACACACCCTGGACAACACCAGTGCACTCATCAAACAACCCATCTCCCTGCATGCTGTGGTTGTTTTCTAATACGTCAACAAGAAGTCTGATTTGCTGGTAAGGGCAGGGGGGTTGTTCATTTGGAGCTGTTTTGCCCTGAGGGACCGGGGCGGGGTGTGGAGGGGGGGTGGAGTGTGGAGTGGAGGGAGTGGGTGGAGAGAGGTGTGGAGGGAGGTGGGGAGGAGGGTGTGGAGGGGGGTTTGAGCCCTGGCAGAGCAGACAGTCCAAGGCCAGCAGAGGAGCCAGGTGGTGCTGTATATGCCCCCAGGGGGGAGTGACAGCCCAGGGTGCCTCAAGGGCACTGCTGCACGGTCACAGAGCCACCGATCCTGCCGCTCCGCCCCCACCCTCGCTTTCTCGAGCGGGGGAACGCTTTCACAAACTCGAATTGGATGCCTACACAACGCAAATTTCACTGTGAAAAATAAACTGTGAAGCTTTTTTTAGTTCTTCCATTCTGTTGGAGGATGACATTTTTTCACACGTTTTAATTTGAATAGAGCAGTGCTCCTGTTCATAGTACAGATGGCTCTATGCGCAGTGTTGAAAAGGGAGGCAGAAAAGGAATGAAGGAGAGGAGGATGAAGGAAAGCGAAGTCCCTCAAGGTTCCTGTCCTTATCGGAAAATGTCTGGCTGGCCGCCTCCACTCCCCCCTGCTCCACCCCAAGCCCAAACAGGGTGTGTGTGTGTGAGGCCCAGGACGTCGAGGGAGGTATGAATACCTCCTTTCGGGTGGAAAACCTCTGCAATGAGGAAGACATGCTAGACCAGTCCACAATACCTTCACACCACCACTTTGTATGTGTGCAAGACTGACTGGAGCCCCTGGTGTGTAGGCAGTAATGGGCCAAATGCAATAAGAGCTCAGTACTGAGGCCTAATGAAAGTCCCTGTGGGTCCCTGCACACTTCTCCCTGCTGAAGACTGAGACATCCAGACCCACGGCACCATCTTTCTACCTATATTCTCTCTCTCTTATTCTTCCCCTCTCTCACGCCATCTCCCTTCCTCTACCCTCGCTCCTCTCCCTCTCCGTTTTGGATCTATTCCCCATTCTGCCCACCCCCACACTATCCGGATCGATGGAGCCTGCTTAGAACATTGCTAATTTGCCCATATCGATCGGCCCGAGCGTTTGTTGTTGTTGATTTTTATCTCCGTCCTGGGCGTGGAGGCAGGACTTAATCACAGTTCCTGCTCCGTGGGCTGGAGAGCCGTGCCACAGTCCAGTGGCTCGCTTCTTCTCCCTGACCTCTGAATGGGACAGACTGTCTGACCCCTCACACTGTTGAGGAACTGCTGGATGTGCGCTGACCTCGGCCTCTACTGTAAGGCTAGACTCTTCTCCCACTCAAGACGCTGATATTCTAGTGTGAATTATTCATTCAGAGGCGCGAGGTAGTTCTAGGATTCCTTGGCAGTGCGCGTGCGTGTGTGTGTGTAGTAGACTGCAACTCTGACAGGGTCATTAGTGTGTGTTTGTTGCGGCTGCCCCATTGATTTCTTCCATCTCCCGGACCTCAATATGCTGACTGCAGCCTGACAGGCTGTCACCAAACACAGCAGACTGGAGGAGATCAGAAAGAAAGAGAGAGAGATAGTGAAAGAGAGACAGTGAGAGAGGGGGGGGGGAGGGAGAGGTTTGTCCCAATGCTTCAATGAACTCTGCATCTACTTCTGACAACAGTGCTTTGGGGGGTGTGGGGCAGGCTGGGAGACGGGCTCTTTAGTCCTCGTCTGAAGCTGGCAGGCAGGGAAAAGTGCCGGCTGCACTTTTGACTAACTCCAGAGGACAGGTGGAAATCATAGGGAGAAAAATGCTGACGGTGTAAGAAAAAAAAATCCACAGCAACGAAAAAAAAAAAAAGAAAAAAAAAGGGAAATCATTTTAAAAGCGAAACAGCGTGGTGAAGATGCTATTGTAAATCTCGCCTCCCTCACCCACAGCCTCGGAAAATGAAACGAGAGGCTCTCGTCGCGGGACAGGGCAGAGGGAGGGGGAGAGGGAGGGGGAGAGGGAGGGGGAGGACTGGCTGATAGGAGTGACTGAGATGGAACAGCACATGAGTAGGGGCAGTGGCCAAGGTTAATGGAGCTTCTGAGGCCTGTGGAAGATTCATTCCCCGTTCCCATGATAATCATCAGCATCAAGATTTGGTAGGACAGAGGAGAGACGCTGTAGTGCAGCATTGGTTTCTCCCAGCGGAGTGATTCCATTACTGATACTGGGAGCCTTACGGGAGAGACTCACAGATGCCTTCTGCAGTCCCAGGGCTGGGAACTGGGAACTGGACTACTCAGCACAAAGCTGAGACGGTCAGCTCTACGACACCCGATACACGCTTCCAGTAAGACGAGCTGCGTGTGTGTGTGTGAGTGCGTGCGTGTTATACCTGATGGAGCGCCGACCCACGCCAGGCCCAGCACGCCGTCGTCAAAGTCCCTGTCGCTGAACACGTAGGCCAGGCAGTAGTCGTCGTGGTTCTGCTCCGAGTTCAGCTCCAGGAACTTCTCCACACCGATGTTGGCGAAGCGGAAGGGGTTGGTCTTGTCCTTCTCGTCCGTGGTGGTGTTGATCTGAACAGAAGCGTGCAGGGCCGTTAGGCAGGCACGGACGTTGGGGGATCCCAAAGAGACATTTGCGGAGGAGAAGGCGGGAGGAGAGGAGAGAGGTGAGGAGAGAGTCCCTCTGGTGTACAGAGGAGAGAGGTGAGGAGAGAGAGTCCCTCTGGTGTACAGAGGAGAGAGGTGAGGAGAGAGAGAGTCCCTCTGGTGTACAGAGGAGAGAGGTGAGGAGAGAGAGTCCCTCTGGTGTACAGAGGAGAGAGGTGAGGAGAGAGAGAGTCCCTCTGGTGTACAGAGGAGAGAGGTGAGGAGAGAGAGTCCCTCTGGTGTACAGAGGAGCATTCAAACACGCGAAGGACAGCGCATGGAACAATGACGCGGAGACAAAGGTAAACCACGCCGACGTGTTGTTCGGAGACGAAGGAGGACATGCCGCGGAGCTGGAGGAATCATTCCAATTCAAAAGTCGTCGTGTCCTTAGCCCTAGAGAAAGGTGTTTGAAATGGATTTTTGGAGAAGGGCCCAGGGCTCCCACTTTAAAATGGCAGCTGGCACTCACCTGATGATGGGAAGGATTTATCATGTCCCTAGCAGAGAGTGTGTGCAGGAATACTGATCAAGTCACACACAAACCTAAGACTGACCGGAAAAGGCAGCAGTTGGAGAGAAAGGGTGGGTCCTGTCCACCAGGTTCGGCTCTCTGCGCCCACTCACCCTGATCCTCTTGACCATGAAGCTGATGTTGCGGATTCCCAGGAAGTCTGTGCTCTGGTAAATCGAGTCGATGGCCTTCACGTGGCTGGAGATCTGCGGAGCAAATCGGCCAAGAGGTTAGGAGCAGAACTACAGCGGAGAGAAGCGCAGACATATACCCACACCCAGGATAACATGAAATAATACAATCATCCACTTGCCAAGGACATAGCTGCATGTTCTCTCGAATTACTTGAGAACTGCCTGATGGAAATGAACTTGTGTTCCCGGGTGTTAGATTGAATCCACACTTGAAGTCCAATAAATATCTCTGTGCGGTGCTGCTGCTTTGTGAGTGTTTCTCCACAACAACAACTCACACAAACAACTCACACCAGCGTTCTGACCCTGTCTCTATCCCCACCTGGGTCTACAGAACAAACTCGTCCGTCAGCTCTCTCTCCTCTCATGTCCCCCGTGTCTGCAGAAGGCAGCGTTCTCCTAACTTTGAAAAGTTACTCACTCGTTCTATCAGACGGAGCCTGCACGGCTGGTAACAGTGAGCCAAATCATCAGACTGCTGGCAAACACAAATCTAGATGCCCCGTCTCCAGAGTGAGTGAGTGAGTGAGTGAGTGAGTGAGTGAGTGAGTGAGGGTGTGTGAGTGAGGGTGTGTGAGTGAGTGAGTGAGGGTGTGTGAGTGAGTGAGTGAGGGTGTGTGAGTGAGTGAGTGAGTGAGGGTGTGTGTGAGCATGTGTGTGTGTGTGAGCGTGTGTACCTGCGCAATGACAGCCTCTCTGGTGCCATAGTATTTGAAGAAGAGGTGGTCGGTCTGGATGAAGAGCTGGCAGGTGTTCTTCTCTGCCTGGGCCGCCCTCTTCTTCCTCAGGACCACCGGGCCAGGAGACCTCTCCTCCTCCTCCTCCAGCACACTGCTGGAGTCCTGCAGCAACAACCAGCAGCACACACCATGAGAGAGAGGAGAGGAGAGAGAGACAGAGAGACAGAGAGAGAGAAAGACAGTAGAGAGAACGATAGACAAAGAGCGTAGAGAGAGTAGACAGTGAGTAGAGAGAGAATAAAGAGAGTAGAAAGAGAGAAAGGGAGCAGAGAGAGGGAGTAGAGATAGACGGACGGAGGGGGGGGGGGGGGGGGGGCAGTCTCCGGCCTGGAGGCAGCAGATGGAAGCCTTCCAGAACATGAGGAATTATATGGGGGGAATTCCAGGTCACACTTCCAGTGTGAGTCATTCCCCCGAAAGAGAGAGAGCATGCATGCCAGATTATCATCGACATCATCCTTCTCCTCAGGCATCCACTGCTGACAGCTCTGTGGAGTCAGACACAATGGAAGGATCCTGCTGGCTTGAACAACACTGAGCCTTGTAGCCTTCCATGTTTTCCTGATCAGGATAGTGCAGCAGACTGGCTGTGGTTCTACCCAGAGCATGCACACGCAAGGAGACATCGACTGGAGCTCAGAGGGGTTTAAATAAGCAAGTAGAATTGAACATGTAATGATAGGTTGCGTCAAGTGGGCCTACTGCGGTGAAACGTAATGGTGGTGGTGTTGGGAGGTGGGGGGGGGGGGGACAGGAGAGGTGCTGGAGCTCACCTTCTCTGCCTTCACTGCAGACACCTGGTACCTCTTCATCCTCTCAAACACAGAGTGGTCCGCACAGCCCCCCTCAGACCCGTACTTATGGGGGTATTCTGCACAGGAGAAGAAGATGACAGGATTACAGACGACAGCTGGTCACATGAGAAAGATGAGAGGAACACACAGAGGAGGGTCTCTACTAAACCAGGCTTTACAAAAACATAAATGATATAAATACCAGTGCCACGGATGACACATGACATGGCTTGTTTCTTTGTGTGTGTGTTTGCATTTGCGTGTGTTTGTCTGATACATTTCTAAGAATAACAATTGGTACTGGGAAGACAGGGAGGGAAGTGAGAAGCTGCAGTTAATTAGGGAGCAGCTCTGACAGGGGCCCCATTTCCCTAAGCCACGATAGGGTCTCGTTCAGGTCTTTCTTCTCTATCTTTCTCCCCCGGAAGAACAAGGCCTTACACCGAGCCAACACTAATTGAAAGAATAATCCTCCATTCACCCTTGTCTGCTCTTTACCCAGAACAAAGCTGTCTCCCTCTCCAGTGTCATGACAGTGAGCCTGCTGTACTGTCAAAGGCCTGGTGAACAGTACTGTTACAGGCCTGGTGAACAGTACTGTTACAGGCCTGGTGAACAGTACTGTTACAGGGCCTGGTGAACAGTACTGTCACAGACCTGGTGAACAGTACTGTCACAGGGCCTGGTGAACAGTACTGTCACAGGGCCTGGTGAACAGTACTGTTACAGGGCCTGGTGAACAGTACTGTTACAGGGCCTGGTGAACAGGACTGTTACAGGGCCTGGTGAACAGTACTGTTACAGGGCCTGGTGAACAGTACTGTTACAGGGCCTGGTGAACAGTACTGTCACAGGCCTGGTGAACAGTACTGTTACAGGGCCTGGTGAACAGTACTGTTACAGGGCCTGGTGAACAGTACTGTTACAGGGCCTGGTGAACAGTACTGTTACAGGGCCTGGTGAACAGTACATGACAGATAGCCCCGCATTGTGCAGACAGAAGCATGCTCCACATCACTACAGGACATTCATGAGTGGAACATTCAAAGCTTTTGGGGGAATTAGGCCTCCTAAACTAATCTAAATCAATACAGACAAGAACAATAGACTGGTCTACCACAGACCATCGATACATTCAAACCAAAAACGGATCCCAGTGATTTGTATAAATTCCAATGCCTGCCATGTGGGAAGTTCATTCCTCACTACTTCCTCTGGTGCCTGGCGACAGGAGGACGTCTCCAAGGGGGGCAGACAGCTACATACTGGGCCAGCCTCAGGCTAGCCAGCCACAGTTACCAGGCAGGACAGGAGCCCAGGCCTGGGTGAGGAGGCTAGCAGGAGGGCTGGAGAAAAAACATCAGAGGTTCCTCGTGTGCCTCTTTTAAACATGCAGCAGTCCGTCCAGATCTACGGCTAAAGGCATTATCGTTGAGGACAAGTGCACTCTCACTAATCAAACCACGTCAGGCGGTGACATATCTAACCAGTGGCTGCAGCTGGGTGGTGGGTGCCCTTCCACTCTGAGGAAGCAGCATGCTGGGTGGAGAAACCCACTCAACCTGCCAGCTCCTGATACAACCACCCAACAGGCAGATCTCCTCCGGAATACAGCCCTGCTACAGGGACAAATGACATTACCCCGTGCACAAGTTCACAGATCTACTTATGAGAGCCCCCGTTGGAAAGCCCAGAGCTGGACCAGGGTAGGAGGCAGAGGATTGAGCCCAAGGTCTGGAGATCACCATGACGGGCTCTCTGGTCCAGGAGAGGGGTGCAGTGTCAGCCGACCCTGAAAGCTCCACTGGACTAACTATGCTGTGTGGTAGAACTAGCAGAGAAGAGCAGAGGAGGGAGAATATGCACCATGTGCCTGCGTGAGAGAGACTAATACTGCGAGTGTGTGAGAGAGAGTGTGTCTAATGAGGATTGCAGGATAAGTGAGCCATCTCCTGTCCCCAGGGCTCCAGCCCCGCTGGCTGAGGCTCATATACCTGAGCCTGCAGCTCAAACCCAGGACAGAATAACCCACTCAGCACACTGTACAGCCCTACACAACACACTGTACAGCCCTACACTCAGCACACTGTACAGCCCTACACAACACACTGTACAGCCCTACACAACACACTGTACAGCCCTACACTCAGCACACTGTACAGCCCTACACAACACACTGTACAGCCCTACACTCAGCACACTGTACAGCCCTACACTCAGCACACTGTACAGCCCTACACTCAGCACACTGTACAGCCCTACACAGCACACTGTACAGCCCTACACTCAGCACACTGTACAGCCCTACACTCAGCACACTGTACAGCCCTACACAACACACTGTACAGCCCTACACTCAACACACAGTACAGCCCTACACAACACACTGTACAGCCCTACACTCAGCACACTGTACAGCCCTACACTCAGCACACTGTACAGCCCTACACTCAGCACACTGTACAGCCCTACACAACACACTGTACAGCCCTACACTCAACACACAGTACAGCCCTACACAACACACTGTACAGCCCTACACAACACACTGTACAGCCCTACACTCAGCACACTGTACAGCCCTACACTCAGCACACTGTACAGCCCTACACAACACACTGTACAGCCCTACACTCAGCACACTGTACAGCCCTACACTCAACACACAGTACAGCCCAACACTCAGCACACTGTACAGCCCTACAAAACACACTGTACAGCCCTACACTCAACACACTGTACAGCCCTACACTCAACACACAGTACAGCCCAACACTCAGCACACTGTACAGCCCTACACTCAGCACACTGTACAGCCCTACACTCAGCACACTGTACAGCCCTACACTCAACACACAGTACAGCCCAACACTCAGCACACTGTACAGCCCTACACTCAGCACACTGTACAGCCCTACACTCAGCACACTGTACAGCCCTACACTCAACACACAGTACAACCCAACACTCAGCACACTGTACAGCCATACACTGCTGCTAGTACGGAGGGATTAACATTCGTTAAGTGTTTGGAGGGTACCAAAATCACATTGTATTCACAAATCAATATCCGATGGGATCATATAAATAGTGTGTAATCCATCACATATCAGAGAGGTATCCAGCGGAGTGGGCGTGTCCTGCTGTGTGACCTGCCTGGCCCCAGCTACCCCCTGGAGAGAGAGGGTGCTGACTGGGCTTCTGCAGACGTCGTCTCCACCCTCACCCCCACCGTCATCCCTCGGACATAGCTGCGCAAGACGCTGTCGATAGCGTTCTCCCGGTCAATACGCAAAGCTCCCTAATTGCGACCGGAACACACAAGAGCGCTCTCGCGGAATCAATTGCGATCCTGCGATGGTGTAATTACAGGTGTGGCGGGTCAGTTCAGACGGACTGCCAAGTGCGCGCCTGTCCCATCCAGTTACTGGAGGCCAGCTCCTTCAGTTGTGTTCAACAGCTGACTCCCTCAGACATCAGGACACATCACACTCCATTAATCAGAACTGCTCTTCTCTTGTGTACTCCTCTTTTGTCTCCTGCGGAGAGGCAAGAAGCTGTTGTGTGTGTGCGCGTGCGTGAGCGAGAGAGAAAGAGAGTGTGTGTGTGTGTGCGTGTTTGTGTGAGAGGTGGTTGTCAGGTCTGACTGGACATGGCTCAACAGAGGTGCTACAAGCCTCTGAAATGAACCTGTCCATCAGCCGTCCAGAGGCGCAGGACACAGTGCTGTCACACTGCCAGGCCCCTGTCACCACCAGCTTCCACTCACCAGGGACACCAGGGACACAAACACCTCCCACCTCCTCTGAGCGAGGAAGCACACGCACACACACACACACACACTCTGGCCCCAGAAGAATACGCACGGCGAAGAAAAACACGTACGCAAGAGCCTTCCGGAAAGCAGCTCTCCAGAGGACAAACATTGGTCCTGACAAAGTCTTCCTCTGAAGATTCACACACTGTCTCCACAACACGCGCACAGCTCCCTGGCCCCAGCATCACACCAGCCAGCCAAACTGTGTTTCACACCCTTCAGAGACAAACGGAGACATTCTAATTCACACCGTCAGTGGCAGAAAACTGCCAAGGGAACTGTTCTTCCGGCACTATCTTCTATTAATAGTCAGGACACCAGTACCGGGCCCGCTTTCCTGCCTCAGCTAACATTCGGCTTCACTGACCGAGACCCATTCTGTGGGCTGGTTTACTGGTTTAGCTTGACTTCACTTGACGATGAGTCATCCAAAAGTGCCCTCGTCGGTCATGGGGCTGTGGGAGAATGTAAGGGGTGCCAAGGGCTCAATCTGTTCACCCTGCAGTCGGGTCAGGAGAACAGTCCTGCGCCGGTCGCTGGACTGACCGGAGAGGCCCAACGACAATGCATTTCCCACTGACAATGGGTTCTTCATTTGAGCTCAGAAAGCCATCATTGTCCCGGGCAGTGAATGCCCTCTCATTCAGATGCTAATCAAATAGCAGTCGGGGAACGGGAAGCAGTAAAAAGAAGAAGTCATGAACTGGGCCGTGGGAGTCACAGCCTCATTCCCAGGCAAGTTCCTTCCTTCATCCATATTTGTCTGTCCTTCACACACTCAGGTAGCATCCTAGGAAGAGAGTCTTCTGAAACACCACACCACAGTCTCTTCAAGCAACTATCACAAGGAAGAAAGCAGCAGAATTCATTTGTCAAGAAGAGTGTGTGTGAAGTGCGTGTTTGAAGTCTGTCAAAAGGAGCAGGAACGACGAGTCAGGAGTCACTGATTAATGGGTTGCTAGATATATTCCAGGGCCTGTCTTTTTTAAAAGACTACCAAAATACGGGTATGGTTGATATTAATATGAGCGTGGAGGGAGTGCAGCTTCAAAATGGAACCGTAGACAGAGACTTTGAATTTGCCTTTCATGCCACTACGTCGCTGCTCCTTGTCATGTCCAAATAATTTCACTGTCTGGAATGACCTTGTGTCACACTGTCCATATCTGAATAATCGTCTTTGACTTGACTCGGGAAAACAAGGTTAGTCAGGGTTCACAACCACCTATCACTAGGGGGCAGCAGGGTGCAGAGTGTGTCACTCCAGGGTGCTCGCGGTGACAGAGAGCTAGCCCTGCCACCTAACCTGCCACCACGCTGCGCTGCGCTGTGACTTCATCTGGCAGGATAACAGACCTTTGCTTTACGTAACGACAAAGGGGACCCAGGCAGTCAGCACTCCTACATACTGTGTAGGGTGTGGAAGTGGAAGAACTCCAGTAAGGATTTGGGTTCATGTTAGGAGGACACAAAGGAAAGGCGAATCGGGCAGCGAGGCCGCCAGAGCTTCAAAGCAGCCATTGTGTAGGTCTTCACTCACTGTGCCTTCCGTCACTGCGGAGGGGGTCAGATAACGGATTGTCACCGGATATGAGAGGCAGGGACAGGGACAGAGAGGGGACAGCGCTGTCCCTAGTTCCACGCACCTCTCAGACTGGGAATGAGAGAGGATCATGCTGGATAGCGTTTGCGCTCGTACGCGACAGTAAGCAATGAAGTGAGAAAACGTCTCTTCGCATGAGGGAAGGTGTGAGGGGGGGGGGGGGAGAGATAGGAGGAGAACGCTTCGGAGCCCGCAATGAAGGATCAGTGTTCACACACCCTGGAACACTTCGGAGATAAAGGAAGGAGAGAGGAGGGAAAGGAGAGAGGGGAGTGAGATTAAAGACCTTGTCAGGGCCGTCTGTGCCTCTGCACCAGGAGCTGCGGTCGGTAGGGACAGCAGTAGTGAGCCACGACCTGAGGATGAGAACCTGGCTAAGCAGCACAGCAGGCTGGGTGGAGGGGGCCTCGCTAGGCTTCCTGCCTGCCTGGCAGTCCTGCTCTTTCCAGGCTGAGAGTCCCGGAGCCTCCCTGGGTGACCTGGCGGGGGTGGACTGAGACCGCTCTGACACCTCTGCTCTTATTAGTGGCTGTCTGCCAAAACCAGAAGTGTCTTAGGTAGCAAATTTGCTCCCTGGCACCGGCATCTCTTCCTGACTCTGCACCAACCAGACGGTCACATTCTGACCCCTGACCTTTAGGTGTGTAGCTTGCTGCAGTGTCCTGGTCCTGCTTCACTACATCTCTGCCCCCCTGCAAATATTTGAAGCCCCCCCCCAAAAAAAATAAATAAAGAAATCTAATAATTATTAAAATAATAATACAAAGAAAAAAGACCAAAAGCACCAAGCCCTGTTGAGTAGGTCTTAAGCCAAACAACTGCTGGGTCCATTGTATCTCTACTTGGATAGTGAGCTATTGATCTGATATCGATTTACTTTGAGGCTGTGGGTGTGTCTGTGCGTGTGTGCATGCCTGTGTAGAGAGTGTGTGGTGGAGGCAGAGGTATGCGAAGGGCAGTAAGGCCCAACCTCTTCCTGGAAAGCTGCGTTCTATAGGTTGCCTCTATAGGATGGGAGCTTTCCAGGAAGAGGTTTGGGTTGCCCTGGGACGGAGAGACAAGCAGGGACAAGCAAGTGAGCAGCATGCATACCTCACCTCTGCCTAGCAGACACAACAAGCTGGTAATCAAACGTTCTGCCATGGCACATTTAAAAGTTTTTAGACTATTTATAATCCATGTCATGCCCATTGCAACTCACAACAATGCCAGATGCTTATGGCAAACATAACCTGTCCGCAGTGGCTCCGACAACTGTCCCTGTAGCCTGAACTAAACAGCTTAATGTTGGCTGTAGAGGAAGATTACAGGCTTTTCCAGGACACCTCGCCTCTAGCAATTCTTCATTTAATTTAAAGAGGACACAATTCTACTGCCCTGTTAAAGGCCTACAAGTCCACATGCTGCAGCAATGTACACACACACACACACGAAAGCTTTTGAATGTTCCCCTTCCAAAAACGGCCTTACAAGAGTCCTTCCAGTCCATAAAATGTATTCACTGGATTAACTCCCTACTTCACCTCTTGATGCATTGTCTAGAAACACCTAAAGGAGGACTGTCCCATCTTCTATTCCCCCAAGCTCTGATCAGAAGTAGGAGAGTAAAGTAAAGGGGGCAACCGTCTTTGACAGAGCAGCGCAGTGTTTTATCGTCTTGCAGTAATGCGCGGCGTGTACTCACTGATGTCATCCTCGTGATAAATGACAGAGTGGAAGGGGACGTCCTTGTCTTGGAGGTACCTCTCCGAGGGCTCAACATAGTACATGCCCTGGTGGGTCTGGATGAAGCCCTCGAAGCGCCCGGCCACCACCGAGCCATGGGTCAGAGTTCCTTTCTCACCTGGAGGGACGGGAAGACAAAGGCTTAGTTAGAAGGCCAAAATGAACATGAGTACCTCCGTACACAACCCGTATTGCACACATGCACTAAGACAGGAATGTTTTCTCACTTTTTTGGGGGGTCAAGAGGAAGCACCTTCAGTACAAACCCCTACAAGAGATAACATGCAGAAGAACTCCCACCCTTCACGACCCGCTCATGAAAACAGACAACTCCTCTCTGACGAGGGAGAGAGAGAGAGAGAGAGAGAGAGAGAGAGAGAGAGAGAGAGAGAGAGAGAGAGAGAGAGAGAGAGAGAGAGAGAGAGAGAGAGAGAGAGAGAGAGAGAGAGAGAGAGAGAGAGAGAGAGAGAGAGAGAGAGAGAGAGAGAGAGAGAGAGAGAGTGTGACGATGAAGGAGAAGATGAACAGGATGTTTTTCCACGGCTGTGTAGCGGAAGCGACACTGCTAACGGTTGCTCCAGCATGTCAGCTACGAAGCTTTTGTTTCCATGGTTGCTTCTTTCCTGTGGGAGCTTAGGCTGACAGGCAGCTAGTATCTCCAGTTTGGATGTATTACCAGGATGGGGGCCCCCACCTCATGCTGTTCTCTCCACCGGAGGTAACGAGGACAGCAGAAGCCCGGCTCTCGCTCACAGCTGTCCCAGCATGCATCCTGCACCCCCCCCCCTCCCCTCCCCCCTGCAAGAAGTTTGTCAGGAACCACTGGGGCAGGGGAGCCATGGCATTACTGGAGCTGCTCAACACCAGATGGATCAGCAGTGATCCGCTGTGTGACATCATACCAGGCCACATTAGGAGACCCAGTAGAGGCTCTAACACTACATTAGCCACATGGCAGACTACCAGCAGGAAGAAATGAAATAGAGGTGTCTGCCGGAGAAAAGCCTGTGGATTCTATATAAACTAAAATAGTTACTATGCTACAATATTACAGTACTACACAGAAGACCATTTAGCTGATGTTTGCAAAGCTGTTAGTGAGAATAATAACTGTCAATTGCAATAACAAAAACAACTTTGACACTGATAACCTTGACTCCATTAAGGAAAGTAGTGCGATGCCTGTCGGCGGCAAATGCTATTGCAGTGCCTGCTGGCAGCTTGTTAGATCCATGATTCCATTACTTAGTGCAGCTCAACGCGGTTGTATTTATATGTATTTGTAAATCTGGATCAATTAATTTTTGGCAAACTCGAACCTCTCAGCCAAACAACTTAACAGTCGACACAGCACGTCTTCGGGTCCTGAGCAATCCACCTGCCGCATTTCAACTTCAGACAGTGCCTGCTTCACCAGATAATCGAGACACACACACACAAACACACATTCCTGCCTAATACCCAGAGCCCACTTACAGAGGATAACTGAGGGCTGCTGACAAGACATTTATAACAGTTAATATAGTAACATAGAGATAACACGTGAGGAATCTAATCTGAAGACCCCACTGCAGCTCAGCTCCAAATAGCTTCACTCCAATTATGTGGACTTGAGGAGATGGAGCCCACAGTAACGACCCCATTTAGCTCCTAAACGACCTAGTCCCCAGTGTGCTAAGTGGGATGTTGGAAGAAAAGTGGAGTCCACTGTTCTTTATGAGGAGATAAATGAGAAAATGAATGCAACATCTTATCACAAATAATGGGAGAGGGTGGCGGGCTGCTCTCGCCTGGTTCTCTCCTAGCACTTCCCTGGCTCCCGGCTCCCTGCCCTCCTCAGTCCCCTCCAGCAGCCCACCGGCCGGGCCGGGTGGAGACCCAGGGACCAGGCCAGGCCAGCTGGACCGATGGGGCAGTCTGCTTCCTGGTTGTTACCACCAACCCAGTAGAGTTTCAAGTGATAAACAACCAGGCCTATTTGTTGTCGGAAATACATGACTTCTTGTTAAGAAACAATGCCCTGCTCACTCATTCACTGCAATGTAATTTCTGGGCCATGTAATCTCTGGTCACGGCGTTAGCAAAGATATTACACTTTTGTAGCACTTTGTTGTTGCAGCAATTACTGTACGCCTGCAGCAAGCGGTATTGCTAAAACATGACTGCAGGATGATTACCATGCTTCTGCCGCTGGGAAGATTAACAACAGCCCAAAAATCTCCTCCAGCGCAGACAGCAGCAATCAGGGCCTGCAGGGGACCATACCACCAGCACGTCGTGACATTTCGTCTCTCATATTAGAAGCTGCTTACTTCCACAAATAATGGTAAGATGGATAAAAAAAAATGTTTTTAATTTGAATAGTAAAGCCTAAAGGTTTCCTGTCGTACATCAAGGGGTTGTCAGACGTGAACATCATCTACTGACTATACCAATTATTCCGTAAGTAACCCAGAGTGAATCTGTCAATTAAACTTATCAGTGCACAGCCAATTAGTTTTTATGACATCAATGTAATTGGATCCTGGTAGACGTTTTGTCTGAAAACAGCAGAATGTTCTCGGCATAGGTAGCCTATTGTTTCAATGTGCTATATAATATGAGTCAGTTTAGAAGATTAGGTGGTGAATTTGAACATCTAGCCTAACCAGAATTGCACTAGTTTCCTTAATGGAGTCTAAAATGACATTCCTCTGTGTTGCCATCCATTATCCATTACATCCATAACAGAGAACCATGGTGCATCCTTGCTCATCTGCATTTATGAAAGTGCAGAAGCAAATTGCTGCAATCCCATTCTAGAAATTTCTTTCTGCGACATAGACGAGGCAGCACGTCCTGGAGATTTTTACACACTGCCTCTTTGTCTCTCTTCTGGCCTGGATGGAGCTGATGTGATCAGGGCTCAGTCTGCCGGGCAAGGAGGACCACATCCCAGAACAGGGAAGCAGGGAGCTGAGAGCTCCGCACAAACACACAGATCACATGACCTGACACACCTTGATTCTTTCCTGGTCATCAGAGCTCAGCTGAAGGGGGGGGGGGGGACTTGACTAATCCTACACACGCATAAACAACCTTTCTGAAGCAGCAACACAACAGGTCCTGGCTTTCACATCTAACTCCAGCCCGCCCACACGCACGCGATCTGACATCACGCTCGCACACTCCCAACCGCCCACGCAGACAAATGCTAAAGTGAATAAACAAAATTGGTCAGATGCGACGTTGCCCTAGTAACTATCATCTGGTAACTGTGCCCACGCCATGATTCAAACACCGTCATTTCCCCATCCCGGATCTGATCTCTGGACCTACCAAAGATCTCTCCTGAGTAGATGTGGGAGGTGTCGTACGGGGCCTCTTCTCCTGACACGTCCACCACCAGGTCTGGAGAGAAGAGGGAGGTGTCTCTCCTCATCCGCAGGTTGAAAAGCCTACAAGAGAAGGAGGGGAAACACAACATTTACACAACCGCAGAAATGCCACACGGCACCAACACACATTCCCACGTGATTTAGTTATCAATCTGATTCGAAAAGATGGAAGGATTAGGATATGTCACAACAACAGCTACAGCGACAACAACAACGTTATCCCTTTCGATCAGATAGAATAGTGTGGTTCTGGAAGACATTTGAAAGGGTAGGGGGGGGGGCGGATTTGGTAGTGATTTTCTGTACGTTCACAGCTGTTCAGAATCCCTAATGGCATGACTGGAGACCATGTCTTAGAGAACTACACCTCTCTCCTGCTCTCAGAGCATCAGGTCAATCATTTGACAGGTCAATCATTTGATTCCGTCTTGCCCCGACTCCTGTAGGATTATATTGCTCTATTTCCCACATGAAAGGTTTTGACTGAAGTTGCACTGGGATAGGAAACATTTAGTTTCCTTTCATCATGGTGGAGATGAATCATCCAGGATGCTGACTCATAATCGTTGGTACAGAGTAACATGTCTCATTCCTTCCTCTGTATGATCCTCGAACTAATAAAGAAGACTACTGCGCATGTTACTGCTTGTTCATCAGTACAGCCTGTTCACGTGACTAGAAAGCCATGTCTGAGTCTCATCTTTGGTTTCTCTTCGTTGGAAGAGAAAGGAATCTGCCCCCCCCTCCCTCCCTCCCCTCAGCTCTCATGCAGGGTGACAAATGGCAGCAGTAATTGATGCGGGCATCCCTGCTGAAGGCAACTACCCGATAAAGGTTCCCCTCACGGAGCCTGGACCTGTAAACATGGATCCAAGACTACATTCAGGACAATGGGAGGGGAGATAAGGAGAGACTGCGAATGGCAGAAGAAGTACACATGAGAGGCCTGCTTGTTTAAACAGATGGGGCAGACAGACAGTAGGATGGGGCAGACAGACAGTAGGATGGGGCAGACAGACAGTAGGATGGGGCAGGCAGACAGTAGGATGGGGCAGGCAGACAGTAGGATGGGGCAGACAGACAGTAGGATGGGGCAGACAGACAGTAGGATGGGGCAGGCAGACAGTAGTATGGGGCAGACAGACAGTAGGATGGGGCAGACAGACAGTAGGATGGGGCAGACAGACAGTAGCATAGGGCAGACAGACAGTAGCATGGGGTAGACAGACAGTAGGATGGGGCAGATAGACAGTAGGATGGGGCAGACAGACAGTAGCATAGGGCAGACAGACAGTAGCATGGGGTAGACAGACAGTAGGATGGGGCAGATAGACAGTAGGATGGGGCAGACAGACAGTAGGATGGGGCAGACAGACAGTAGGATGGGGCAGGCAGACAGTAGGATGGGGCAGACAGACAGTAGGATGGGGCAGACAGACAGTAGGATGGGGCAGGCAGACAGTAGGATGGGGCAGACAGACAGTAGGATGGGGCAGGCAGACAGTAGGATGGGGCAGACAGACAGTAGGATGGGGCAGACAGACAGTAGGATGGGACAGGCAGACAGTAGGATGGGGCAGACAGACAGTAGGATGGGGCAGGCAGACAGTAGGATGGGGCAGACAGACAGACAGAGACAGATGGAGGGTGGGAGTGAGGGGGACAGGTGTGGGAACCACAACAGAAGACACCTTCAGCTCTCTAATTAAGCGCAGGCCAGCCCTGTAGCACTCACCCTGCATTCAGTCCCCTGTGTGTGATTGGAGCCTAACAAGCATTCTGGGAGAGCAGGTGGGCAGCACACTCAAGGCCACAGCAACACAGAGCGTGAGGAGAAAATAAGAAAATAACAGCCTGCCTAAACCTGAAGCAACGTTTACCCGGCGAAAATCAGAGCAGGGGAAACAATAGGATTTTCCTTGGCGGTTTGTGTGAGTGTTACTGGAAAACCAGAACAGTCTACTGATAACCTACTTTGACCCAACTACCCCAGACCTCTGTGTGTTTTTTTTTTTTTGTGCAAACACTCCTATGATTGCACTCCACTTTACGGGCCCCGTCCTGACACTGCCCTGCAAACACTGTATCGTGGTGTGTGATGGGGCCATCGCTGGGGTGGTAGTAATCACTCACACCCATGACACAAATACCTACCACGAGTATTACTCACTCTGACATCCTGGAGCTACTGAGTATCAGAAGCATGCTGTGTTTGTGCTGATGCCCCTCCCTGGTTAGAGAGCTCTGTCTATCCAGATGACAGGCAGAACCAGGGACAGTGCGTTTGTGTGTGCTTATTAAACTGTGTGCCGGAACCATCTTTCAGCTCACTCTGGTTTCTGACAGGCTCTGAAAGTGGGCTTATGAGTGGCATTTTGATTTGTAATTTTTTTTTTATTACTCAAATTGACAGTCAATAAAGTTCTGTCAGATTCATCAGCTGTCTAAGGAGAGTTCCTTCGGTCTATCCTTTTCGGCACTGCACTGGAATACTCAAGGATTAACCTAGCGTAAAAAAACATTTATGCCATCCAAGTCGTTTTTATGGATGCGGGGTCACCTCTCTGAGTCTCTTCTAAAACACACACACACGTGCCCACTAGGGCTGTCCCCACTCAGTCGACTAGTCGATTTTCTGGTGGATATGCTCTTGGTCGACCAAGATTTTTTTAGTCGAGCTGCCATATGGCAGTGTGAGATCTGATTCCCGCTTGTGTCATCATTGCTGAATTAACGAAATGTTCAACAGAAATTGTAGTTTACATTATTTAAGACAAATAAAGCAACTCTAAAAATATATAATTTAAAAGAAAAGGTGTTACTGTTTTCCCTTTCGTTAATCTGCGCTTTGTTTTGGTTTGGTATTTTGCACACATTTTGCCATAGCCTACTTTGTCGGTGTTATTAGTCAAAATGGCAAAGAAATCTGTGGTATGGCAGCATTTCATTAAAGTACATCACAAAGTACCGGGTGACTCGAAAAACGTTGAATGCAAACTCTGCCAACAACGGCTTATTTTTCATAGTTCGACGTCGAATATGATGTAGCCTACCACCTGAAAAACGTAGGTTGGCCTAGCCCTACTTCGCTCATCCTAACGCGCTGGGTTAAAAAAATGAATATGCCTATTAGAAGAATCACATCCAAATCGAATGACATTAGGCGCGTTCGACTTCATGCAGCGCCTGCGTCGTCTGCAGCCCGGCTGACTTGAAGCAGCCAATGGCATTCTCAGATTCAAGGCAGCCGCCTGCAGCCTGCTGCCGGCGCCGCTGCATGAAGTCGAACACACCTATTAACTTCTCCGGCAAGACAACAACATCAATCTCTGTTGCACCGTTCCCCACTCAGCTTCTACGTAACGCCTGGGACACACTGCCTGCGATCGGCTGCGACGCGCCTGGAAGCGCCTCCTTTTTTCTTTCGGCGCCCATGTTATCAAATGGGACCGACCACACTGGCTGCGATTGCCTGCGATCGCCTGCGATCTGCAGCGATCGTTTCGGCAGCTGGTCGAATTTTTTCGCGAGACGCTTGTGAAATCGGCTGCAGGATGATGAAATACACCATATTAGTTGATATATTTGAATTAAAAAACATGTTATTAAGATTTTACTCCATTAATTGTAGACTACGGTGAACATTTGTAAAGTTGTAGACTTTATAATTACACAATGTTGGTAACGAACGTCCTTTGTGGTTACCCTGATGAAAACGAATGAAAACTAGAGAGGGTACAATTTCTGGGGAAATTGTAGGATGTTCTTGCTTGCGTCGGTTGCACAGGGGTCCGTTTTTGGATGACATTTTTTACAACTGATATTTCTGTATATTTTATATAAAAATAAAGATTACATAGATCTTTTTTCCTGCTCATTTACAACTGAAAATACGAGTGAAGTGTAGAATGAAATAGATGTCTTCTCATTTCCCCTGCAAGAGGCAGCCTCATCTTTGAATCAAAACGAATACATTTGGCAGACCGGTGTAAAAATTGACCTAATCTCTATGACTTAAACGTCCTTTTAAGTTTTTCCCTTCTCGTGATATTTTAAGGCATTTAGCCTACTCATATTGCATTCATTCATGAATAAAGAACCCCCTTTGAAGATTATTCTACGACGTTACCAGCAGTAGAAGATGGAATCGCGATTCAAACAGTACCATCTGCTAACTGAAAATATGCCTCCAAAAACGTAAATAAGCTTGACATTTATTTAGTGGAAAATCGCTTTCATAAAAAGCTCACTGGTAGCGATCATTGTCAGTAACAACGCCAAGTGCGATATAGCCCTGTGTGGAGAAGCTGCCCCGGTAAATTGTACTACTGTACTATGGTACAGTACTAGACTACTACTGTGTTCGTCTTGGTAGCGATTGCGTTGGTTGAATTCGATTTAGCCTAACCTTCCGTTGTACGGTTTAGGCTGAAATTAATTATTTTCATGAACAGATTGACAAAGTTTAGGCTGTGGCAATGAAGTTCAGGTTAGTAGTCAGATAGTTTCCCTATTGAAAGACTTTTGAGTAAGGGGAGTGCCGAACATGTTCTGTCGCCGTTTGACTTAAACAGCTGAGGAGTTTTTGTTAGCTACTCACACTAGTGTCTCGGGTAGGCTACAGCGTTGCAGTGAGCTACACTGGTTTGAAACCACAGCTAATGGTAATTTCACCAACAAATCGTTTACTAATGTCAGAATAAATCATACAACGAAAATGTATATGTGAGGAATGTTTATTTTAACGATTGAAAACAGATACATCATAGACCACTGTAGTATGTGTTGCCCGGGCAACACAGGCTAATGTCATGATGCTAATACTTCAGTGAAATAGTAGACTACTGTTTCCGAAAGTAGATGTACTTCCTTAATAATATCAGCTTATATTGTACATTACACATCACAATTGTGTGTCATATCACAAAGTAAAATGAGTAAATAGTTATCACCCTGGCCTCTTTTCTTGTGGCGTTTCTGCAGCTGCCTTGCAGTAAAGCTATAGTTAGCCTAGCTATCCCCCAAGTTAACAGATGCGAAACGAATGTTCTGCCAAAGGTAGTCACGCGTGTTTTCGTGACGTTAGTGACGCAGTGACGTTAGTGACGTCAGTGACTGTGGCTAGAAAATTAGCCATTGTTAGCTTCACGTACGAGTCATATTAAAGATCCTGTAAAGTAAATTCCATGTTTTGCTTCTAAGTACATTATATATGTGTGAAATTAGTTCCTGAAAGCATGTGCAAAGCGCTAAAACTTTGTCGCACTGAAATGTGGAGTTAGACCGAAGAACAGTTTCTCTTCCGTTTTCAGATCAGGTTTTAATGGGCGGAGCCAAAAAATTTCCTATCTACGTCATTTCTCCCCATCTACGTCAGATCACTGAATGGCTCCTCCTGCTGTACTGTTATTGTAGCTTACATCAGCTAGCTAACTAGCTTCAGGATGTCTCCCACCACCCGCAACTGCATCTTCCCTGGATGCAAGAACTCCAGCTGCGCTGCAACGCCATTTAAGTTCCCTGTTGATAATGAAAGGAAAAATAGGTGAATAGATGTTGTGAAGAGCCACGCTCATGGAAAGCTTCGGATAAACTCCAACAGCCGCCTCTGCGCCACTGACCATTTCACGGCGGACAGTTTTAACATGGATCCGACACAGACGGGGTTCACCAACACACGGCTACTCTTGCAGCGCGGTGCCATACCGAGCATCGCCCCTCCGGCCGTTCATCCTCCGGTCGCACCTGGACCATCCACCGCCGCCAGCAGTTCATCACTCAGTTCTGTGTGCTTGTTATATTTATACTAGATAACTTTTCCAGAGGTATCTCTGCTATAATTAATGCAAACCGCTAACTTGATATTAGGCTACTCGGTGTAGAATGATGGTATTTTGGTGAAATGGTAGCTAATGTGTTAGAAGTAGTTGGAGAGCTCGCTGTCTGCTGTCTCTACTGTAAATGTTTACTCCTGTGTTACAGCTCAGGGGAATATTTCATTTATATGCATCTGTATGTTTCACTCATTGAACAAATACATTCTAATTCTATATTGTTTTGTTCGGCTTGACGTAGCGTCCATTATCTGGGTCGTAGGTTGCTTACTTGAGAGCGGCGGCGCCTTCCAGCGATGGGGGCCGAGCTTCAGCTCCTTCAGGCAACACGCCCCCCCAGTCTCGAACAGAGAAGACTGCTAATTTTCTTACGATTTCAAAGCCTAATTTAACATACTTGTCTGTGTTTTTTTTCATTCGAATTTGGATGGGTAGTTAATAACCCATTATTCGGTGGTGTGGTGAACTTGAAACTCGTTTTTAATTCCACTTTACAGGATCTTTAATAGTAGAAGATGTGGGAAAAAAAGCGTTTCAAATTTCAATTAGTCAATTTTCAGTCGATTTTCAGTTGTTTTAGCTGAGTCTTGGTCGACCAAAGAAAATCTTAGTCGGGGACAGCCCTAGTGCCCACACATACAGGAACGCAGACACACACTCGACACACCTTTTATCCAGTCCAAAATGAGGTTAGCCTATGAGAGCTGAAACGATTGGCTTGCTCGCCCCTCCCTATTGGAGCCTCTTCAGATAGCTGCTGGAATTTATGCTAATTCCTTTCACCAAGTGACTCAGACAGCCATTATTGAGCATCTCCCCTCCCAGCCCCCACAGTGGGAACACACTCAATTACCACACAACACTTAGCCTTGACAGACCAACCGGAGCTGCTCACCACAGTGGAATGAAGACAGCACAGGGACAGGTGTGCTTATTCGCCGTCAGGAACGGTTCAGTCCAATAAAGGGCCGCCTCTAACGCTGGTCTCCCTCAGGTTAGCGCATAGCCATGGGACAACAGGTTTCAGCTCTGCTCTCTGACTGCCTGTAGCACTGGGCTGAACGAGAGAGAGAAAAGCTCAATGCTTTGTGTGTGTGTGTGTGTGTGTGTGTGTGTGTGTGTGTGTGAGTGATTGGACCTCAAGGTACGATGCCATATCTGTAGGTTTGCGATGCAACAGGTCGGGGGAATACTTCTTGTGTTCTTGCACAAGGACGGAAGCAACATTAGATCGAGTTTGGTCATGAGCCGATTATGAAGCCGACTGCATGCGATCTGGACCATTCTCTCGTTCGCCCAGCTGTCTCACGCTACACCGGAGCACCCGTTAACCACATTACGCATTCTGCACTCACTCACGCACGCACACACATACACAGAGCTAGACGGATGAAGAAAGCAGCCACAGAAAGTGGTCTCTTGTCAGACGGGGAGCAGTATTTCTAAAGTGTTGACGGCGGCAGGAAGACATCTGGGTGTGTTGTGAGCCTTTACTAACCAGCGGTCATAGGCAAACTGTGCAGAGCAGGAGATGGGCTGTGCAGTTTCAAAGAGGGGGGGGGGGGGGGGGGGGGCAGGTGTGGGTCAAAATCATGAGCATGTAGAGGGTTCATGCAGAGTTAAGGATGTGATGTGTGCCAGAGAGGTACTTCCTCTTTTTGAGAGTAGCAGGATCCCCCCCCCCCCCCTCCAGGGGCAGTGCCTCTCTCACAAGCTGGTTTAGCAGGTGGCCTGTGCATGGCCCCTCATCAACACAGCTACAGCTAGATAGAAACAGACCAGAAACTAACCCCCCCCCCCCCCATAGAGCTGCCCATCACTGGGACAGGAAAAGTGACCTGATTTAACTTGACAGGGAGACAGATAGAGACATGACGAAGTGCAGCCACTGTGAACGCCTGAATTACTCCATTTCTATATTTAAGTTGTTTTGGTTTCCAGGGGCCCCCTGAGAGCGGCGTGCCACTGGGCAGGCTTAGCATCCCCATTGTGTCTAAAGACACTCTTGGTTTTCAACAAGTAGCTTGTCTCTCGGTGGCCTGGCACTGGGGAACTGTGGCTTCCCTCCCTCGCGCCCTCCTCAATCACAAACCCTGCAAGCTGGCTGCCAACGATATACTGAAATGCAAAACATCAGAACGCCACTCTAGCACTCTAGCACGTGTGGGTTTACGATAATCGCACTAAACTGATGACATCCTCATTCCTAATCTCTATGTGAAAAAGAAATGATTCAATCAACCCTGGTTTTAAAAAGGAATAAGGTAATGGATGAAAACTGCATTATGTAAAAAAAAAAAAAAAACATGTGCAGCAGAACAAATTTGCTTATGTAGTTCAAGAAGCACAATGTGTGCACGTTCTGTGAAGTATACAGTGTGTGTAATTATCATGTCAAAGTGGGTCAACGCAACAGAGAAATAACGAGCACAACTTCCAACTCCTCTTACCTGAGACTGAGAGGCCCTTTTAAGTGGGCTGTGTGTGTGTGTCACCTCCCTGTGTGTGTGTGTGTCACCTCCCTGTGTGTGTGTGTGTGACCTCCCTGTGTGTGTGTGTGTGACCTCCCTGTGTGCGTGTGACCTCCCTGTGTGTGTGTGTGTGTGTGTGTGTGACCTCCCTGCATGTGTGCATTCACGTGTACGTAACCTCCCCTCTGTGTGCCTGTGTGTGCGTGCAGTGTGGCCAATGTACATGTGCCAGGCATGGGGGAAGGTGTGTTGGAACGGGTGGTAACTTGTCCTCCACGGACACACAGATGGGCTGCTCTGAACAGCTGACAGCGCTCCTGACTGGCTGCTGGTAGCTGCGTGCGTCCGCCCAGCGGTGAGAAGAGGACAGCGAGGGTTAATCCGTTCGCACCGCCCTCTCTCCTGGCTTCCCTTCTGAGCCCTGGTTAAACTCTGATCCTGCCGTACTGTTGCTAGGGCAGGATCCAGCTCTAATGGCTCGGCTGTTGCCGTGGAAAACGGTGCCGCCCTCCCCCCGCCCCTTCCCTGGTCGTGACAATCCTGTCCATGGTTTCATTAAGCCGTGCAGAGGCAGGGGCTGCGATTCCAGGGAACAAGTGTTCCTGAGGGCGCCGCATCCAAATCCTTTCACGCAGATTCTTAGACATAAAACAGAGATGGCAGACATTTACACATCTTTCTGCACGCGTGCAATGCTGGTGAGGCAGGAGTAGCGTGCTCTCGTTGTGAGCCGAGACTGGAGAACAGCTCCACAAGTCATGGACACGGCTGTCGTTGGTTAGTTACGGCGCCTGCGTGACCTTTAACAGTACCATGGCGATACAGAGCTATGATAACACCATCATGCAGGATGCAGCCCCTGACCCCGCCTGTATCCTGTCCTTCCTGTACCTTCTCCGCCAATCCTCCATCTGGCTGGACCAACACCCTCCCAATCACCTCTTGAAAACTGCTACATGAAGTTGCTGTCGGCCTTCTGCCTTTCCTTCCATCTAGGTGCAGTCAGACGTGTAGTCTGCGGTCAAGCTCCACAGACTTGCCACACGAAGACAATTTCCTGACTCATTTCGGCGACTGCCTTTGGTGTGTGAGTGTGTGTGAGAGAAACTGTCTGTCCCATTGTGTCTCAAAGGGCCGTGTTCTGCAGAAAGCAGATGAATTGCACTCAGGGGTTAAAGTGAAAACAAATTCTGAGCCAGGACTTTTCTTTTTTTTTTTGGGGGGGGGGGGGGGGGGGGGGATGCAGTCAACATTGAGTGAGAACATGCTTTTTGGCTTCTCAGACTAACATTTTTTGAACTGTAGTGCGATGCCATGAGTGTTCATGTAACTCCCATGTTGATTTGAAACCGAAAGGCTAGGTAACGCTTTTTTGTCTTCTGCTAGTTTTCTACACAGGGTGACCAGTGGCTGTGAGATTGTGAATGAATGAATGAATGTGAGTGAATGAATGGGAATGAAAAGGAGCAATGTCGCAGTAAATTTGAGTGCAGAGGCAGTGGCTCTATGACCGGGGTCTAACTCATGACGAGCAAGCACTTTCATACTATAGTAGTTCATACTGCACTATACTATAGTAGTTTCCTCGAGCAAAACAGGCTCTCAGTTTCTGGCACCAACTGCCAAAAGGCTTTCAGTCTCTACCTTCTATCCACTCCAAGCACCATTTATTTTTGAGTCCTTTATCTATGGGTAGGACATTATTCCCAGGCTTCAAGAACTTGCGCTCCATGCTTTCACTGACAACGCTAATGTGACTTAAGGATCTCAATCACACTGTTGCCAGGATCCGCCCTACTCTGCTTCTGATAGGCTTGTAACGCTAGTTAGAGCTGCGTTCCTCATATGATCGGTAGGTGTAATCAATTGACTCGAAAATATTAAACTGCATGCAAGTTCCCCAATTTATTATTAATTATTATTAATTTATTTTTTTCCTCACTGCCGCACGCCGGACATCCGGCACGGTGCCAGAATACTTTAAGCCCTGTGCACTATCCCGGCAAACGTTTTGTTACGTTGATTGCGTTTGGGTGTAATGTACTCGCCGAAAAAGACAAACAGAAAACACATTTCTATTTTGGGTTCTCCCTCACAGCAACAACCCTCTCTTACCTGTTTCTTCTTGGTCACTTGGCCCCTTTCCAAACCCTCTCTCAACCAACAAGCGCCATCATTCATGCACAGGACAATGTCCACCCACTGGTGCATCATGTGGGCTAACGCGTTCTGTGAAACCGATTTCATATGAAAAGATACTGTGTTGTCCAGAATGCTGCCTTTGATTGCAATCAAAAAAGCGTTTCTCCTGAAGCTTAGGGCAGCAACAAATCATTTGGGCTCAAGGCTACATTTGGTATTCACCAGTTTGTGTGGATAAAACACAGTGCCACCCTGCAGAATTGATTGAAACACTTGAACCATGCAGGTCCCAGTAATGATTTTGTTTATCTCATTCTCTTAGTGGAGCTGAGGGAGGAGGCGAGCACAATATTATCTTTAATTGTGCAAGCTTCAAGCTAATGTTAACCGACTGACCTGCACAACACACGAACACACACACAACCCCCTCCCCCACACACACACACACAATACACAGAACCTTCAAATAGTATTGTTTACCTCCCAACCAACACAGTCACAGATGTCCTTTCACGCTTCTAGCAATGTTTCAGTACAGAGGCTCCCCACCAATCAAAACCTTAACCCCTTGTGTTATTAGAGGAAATGTCAAGCTGAGCTTGATGTCACCCCCTCCAGCCCCAGCACTTCTGACATGAGGTGAGCAGGACAAACAAGGGGTTGCCTGCCTGGCCGCCACCCGCGCTCCTTAGAGGACACCCTGACCGACGGGGAGCGGGTGAGTGCGACGGTTAACTTGAGGCCTCAGTCTGTACGAGAGCAGCAGGGGAAAAGCCTCAAACTGATTACTAGGGCTGTCCCCACTCAGTCGACTAGTCGATTTTCTGGTCGATATGCTCTTGGTCGACTAAGATTTTTTTAGTCGAGCTGCCTTATGGCAGTGTGAGATCTGATTCCCGCTTGTGTCATCATTGCTGAATGAATGAAATGTTCTACAGAAATGGTAGATTATATTATTTAAGACAAATAAAGCAACTCAAAAAATATACAATTTAAAAGAAAAGGTGTTACTGTTTTCCCTTTCGTTAATCTGCGCTTTGTTTTGGTTTGGTATTTTGCACACGGCACGAGCACAATTGGCTGCCGAACTACAAACTCTGCCATAGCCTACTTTGTCGGTGTTGTTAGTCAAAATGGCAAAGAAATCTGTGGTATGGCAGCATTTCATTAAAGTACATTTGCATTTACAAAGTACCGGGTGACTCGAAAAACGTTGAATGCAAACTCTGCCAACAACGGCTTATTTTTCATAGTTCGACGTCGAATATGATGTAGCCTACCACCTGACAAACGTAAATTGTCCTAGCCCTACTTCGCTCATGCTAACGCGCTGGGTTGAAAAATGAATATGCCTATTATAAGAATCACATCCAAATCGAATGACATTATCTTCTCCGGCCAAGACAACAAAATCTTTCTCTGTTGCACCGTTCCCCACTAAAGAATATATTATTGTGCTTAGTAAAGTTATGCATTGTGCTTATTAAAGTTCTGTCTTATGAACTGAGAAGTGTGCTCAGGCTTAAACATTGAGTTCCGACCACAGAGTGTGGGGAAAAGGCTATATTTTGTGTCTATCTCTTCATTTTCAGAAACAACCTTGAAACCTTGAAGACTGCACCCGAGCAGGTGGGACGCGTAGGCAAGAACAACTCCATGACGCACGAGAGAACAAGCTCAACCTTCTTTTCATCTTTGTGTTTTAATTGCACTGTATAATATATGCTGGGGAGGGAAAGATAGCCAGTTGGACTTCGTGAACCAGCCCAAACTCTGTTGCGGGTAGGGAAACGTAGACAACCCCAGAGCTCTGTACTTGTTGATTTCCAACTGCTGCATTAAAGCTGATATTATCGGACCTCTGCGACTCCAGACCACTCTTTCTAGAACACAGATTTGTGTCACTGAATACTATAATTACATATTGGAATAGACACAAAGACATTAAATCCTTCACCACTCAGCTTCTACGTAAGTTCGCATGCTGCAAGTTTTCAGGCAGTGATAAGCGCGCTCTGACGATTTGCATGTTAAACAAAAGATATTTTTTTATTTGTAGTACATGGTAAGAGATACTAAATACCATCGGCATTCGGTTACAACAGGACTGGTGATATGAGTCTTATTATTAGTAGGCTATTAGTGGCTGAATCTGTCCAGCAGCCATTGAGTCAGATCGGGAAAATGTTTGGACATATTTTTTTTGGGGAAACAAAAAAAGTGTTTCAAATTTCGATTAGTCGATTTTCAGACGTTTTAGTGGAGTCTTGGTCGACCAAAGAAAATCTTAGTCGGGGACAGCACTACTGATTACAAAAAGCATGTGCTTGGAGGGGCCTTTCATGTTGTTGTTGCCCTCCTGTGTCAAACCGCGTTGTCTTCCACGTCTGTCATCGAATCCCATTCTGATCATTCCTGTAGACTATTCATTAAGAGAGTTTATTCTGGCCCTCAGAGAAACCTGTAAGTAAGAGGGGGGAGGGAGGGCGAGTCTCGTGGGGGAGGGAGGGATCAGGCTAGAAAGGAAATAGAAAAAAGAGCGCCACATCCTTCTCACTTTAAAAGTGTCCGGTACCACGGCACCTCAGCGCACACGCTGCCACCGGAGCTGTTATCAGCTCTCCACGACTGCAGCTTTCAGAGACGAAACTAAAACGCCTTCCTTATCAACTCACCTGCAATCTGCCACGCCTTTCTGTCGCTGCCAGAGCAGAGGAAACAGACAGCGGTAGAGTTCCTTATCATTACATTCCCTGATCCATATACCAAGGCTGTCTGCCTCTATGAAAGGCCTGCTCCACCTACACTACAGCAGCTAAGCACCCTGCTTACAGTGACTGAAAATGGTGGTAAATAATCAAGCATGTTTATAAGAAGAAGAAGGCAGGGTAGTTCCAGGTATCAACACACACAGCTCTTCTCAGGTGAACTGCGGTACTGAACATGACACTACTTGTTCGGTCCTGACGAGAGTCTTCTACCTCTTTCAAGCCAAACACCAGGGCTTCACTCTTCACATCTGATGTGTGTAGGCTACTAGCGTATTGCTTTAGTGGCTGGGAAGTCAATAAAAATGGCACTTAAATGTTGTGTTTCAGGTATATACAGGTAAAATAGGGCTATAGCAAAAGCGAACACAATGAGGAGCTTTCATAGGTGATATTTATGAATTTCTGGAAAGTTTACAGTTTCACTTTCATATCCAGTTACCTTCCCTTACGGAAGAAAAATGTTCTGTTTGAATATTCTGCAATGTACTGCAATATATTACATACATATATATTATAGTGTATAATATATGTATCATCAATATATTATCCCATGTATGTCCATATATAATATATTGGAAAATGTAATAGACAATAATATATTACAATATATTTCAAGTTATATAATGGTGAATATATTTTTCTTCCGTGAGGGTTTAGCTGAGTTATTCTACGGTATGTTTTTCTATATTTGTCAATATGAAAAACCCTATCTGATTGTGCTTGCTTCCCTTTCTTTGGGATCAATCCTTTCCAAGTAAAATGAATCAGATCAAGCCGAACACAATCCTCCCCCTTCTACAGTTAAAAATGAAACAGGACAGAAGTCACACTGTCAAAACAGCGTTGGCAGGCGGGCGGGGTTTCTACAGACTAATGCTCTGTCCCCCCATCACCTTTTACATTTACCAGAGTGGGTGTTACTGACGGGAGAAGGAGTGAGGGAGGTAGAGAGAGAGAGAGAGAGTGAGTGAGAAAGAAAGAAAGAGAGAGATGAAGAGAGAGACAGAGAGACGGAGACAGCATGAACAATGAGAGAATGCAGGCCTGAGGGAGGACATATCTTCCCTCTCTTGATCCCCTGCCAACTGTCACAGGTTAATCACGGCTGCTTGATGCAACAGGCCGGAAATCAAACATGACAGGGCTACGGCAGGCTTCGCTGGGATGTGTCATTTTGGAGCAAATACTTTCCTTTAGAGCCCAGCAGCTTTGAGACAGACCCCGCCCTGTGATAACTCTGAACTGGATGAACACACAGACAGACAATGTAATCTAATTATAAGCTATGTCCCAAAGGGCTTCACTGTTGTCTATAGAACGACACCTAAACCTCAAATCTAAAACACTCCATCCTCTCACAGGATCTGCAGAGCATCATCCAGTTACAGACCAACAATAACGCCTGGCTACCACCCACCCCATTCTTCCCAGATTATAAAGAAAGGCACATGACAGTGTGTGTGTGTGTGCCCTTAATCCTCGTGCTGTAAAACTCTTGACAGTCGAGTAGGTAGGCCATCGCATGAGGTTCATGTGACTGTTTGCCGCCTCAGAAAACATAGGCAGGGTTGAGCAGCGAAGCCGGCCCACAGAGAGCTGCAGCTAGCTGGTGTGGCGCTCTGGGCTCCTTCCCAAGCCCCCAGGAGATCTTCCATCTGGCAGACGGACTCTCACATGGGACATCTCACCTCAGCCTACACACACTGACTCATCTAGCGATGGGATCCAGGGATCGCTGGAAAGCCTCTTTACTCCAGACTGCAGTCTCAAACAGGACGAACCTTATTCATCTGTCAGTTTAGTATATTCACCTGACTACTTTGTGTTGTGTTGATATTATATCTTATATTCTTCTGATTATATTCACCGTTCAAACATTCGAGAGTACTTTTTATGAACTGCTGACTTTGACTGTTTCAAAGTGATTCTGTTAGTGCCTTCATATAAACCATGTTGCCCACCTGACCCAGTGCATCCCCCTCTAATCCCCTAACGTGCAGTTGTACTAATGCTCAATAATCTGCTGGTCACATCTTGTCTACAGGACTGCACTGTCTCACACACATTTCTATCCTGAGGAGAGGACAGCTCAGAGGACATACCCTGTGACATCACACCCCCGCGCTGCGGGCCAGTTGCTCCTCACCTCGACCGACGTGTCCCTCAGCCTCCCACTGGGCCGGTCACCCGTCTTAACCAGGGCCCAAGCTGGCCTGTCACCACACGCACACACACACACACACACACTCCCTGCCCTCCGCCTCCCAGCTGAGAAGACACGCCAGCTGCCAGGATGACTGGCGTGTCGGCTGGGACACGTGGCGTGACACAACGCCGGGGTCAGACTCTCAACTCCTTGGGGTTTTCCGTACTCCCTGTTACCTAACTGTGTTTGTGTTGAAATGATACGAGACAACTACAGTTTCATGATCTGGGGTCTCATTTATAAAACTGTGCGTAGGATTCTTACTAAAAGTGTACGTACGCCCAAAATCCTAAAATGGCATACGCCAAAAAGAAATCTGATTTATAAAACCGTGCGTACGCACACCTGTAAGCAATGTTCCCTTTATAAATCACAGACTACCCACAAGTGTGCGTACGTGAATCTGCATTTTACCCCGCCCTGAACACGCCCATTGTTAACCATAAATGGTCAATGCAAAGCACCTCATGAATGCTAATCCAGTATATTAATGACCCTGGCATGCGATTGTTCTTCACGGTGAATCATGGCGCATGACAACTTCTCAGACACTGTTAACCTATTGGTGGAGGCCCAAAAACCACATTATTTGGTGGCCGTTGGATCACCAATAAAAAGAAAACAGTGCGAGTGGCGTCAACTGTGCCAGTGATACCGCAAATCGAGATACAATTTGAAAACAAAAGTGTTTTGTTATGAACAAGTAGTCTATAGAAGTCTGGACTGATAACGAGGACGTAGAGTGTAGCGATTGCGCGGGATCTTAACGACTGTATTTCCAGTTTTTGACATATGATGATATATGCACAGTATTAAAGAAATATATTTAGTTATACAATGTGTTCTGCAGTTATCTAAAGGTAGGATATGTGATGTTATCCTGTATTCCATGCAGTCGGGCTCGGGCATCTCCCCCTCCTACATCCCGTAGTGGACAATCTGATGGTGAGACATACAGCGCTGAATTTGGATTTAAAATTTGAGTTGGATTGTACAAGGTGTTTATGGAACAATTATCAGTCAGTACAAGCGCAAATAACACTGCTGGATTTAATCTTCATGATAATTATGAAATCGAGTGAAAAAAAGGTAAGTGTAAGGAAAACAAAATATATAAATATTACGAGTAATGTTCTTCCCACATTCACTTTCTGCAGTCTGACTACAGTACGGTCATCTGCGTCGCCGATTCCAACTGCTTCCAAAATGTGCGTAGGCCTACGGGAGGGTCAGAGTTTGCGTGGAGGACCGCACATTCTCCCGTCAAGTTTGTTTTTTATAAATCACAACCTTTGCGTGGAAAATGGCGTACGCAAGCTTTATAAATGAGACCCCTGGTCCTTCTTTCTCAGTCAACAGGGGCTCCAGTTAGGGCATCAGCCAGCCTCCATAACAGTACACCGTCACTACAGCCCCAAACTGCGTCTGTCCTTGCCTTGTGAGCCTCCTCGACCTGCCCTGGTGCAGTCACTCCTCCACCTGCCCTGATACAGTCACTCCTCCACCTGCCCTGATGCAGTCACTCCTCCTCCTGCCCTGGTGCAGTCACTCCTCCACCTGCCCTGATGCAGTCACTCCTCCACCTGCCCTGGTGCAGTCACTCCTCCACCTGCCCTGGTGCAGTCACTCCTCCACCTGCCCTGAAGCAGTCACTCCTCCACCTGCCCTGAAGCAGTCACTCCTCCACCTGCCCTGATACAGTCACTCCTCCACCTGCCCTGAAGCAGTCACTCCTCCACCTGCCCTGGTGCAGTCACTCCTCCACCTGCCCTGATGCAGTCACTCCTCGACCTGCCCTGGTGCAGTCACTCCTCCACCTGCCCTGATGCAGTCACTCCTCCTCCTGCCCTGATGCAGTCACTCCTCCACCTGCCCTGAAGCAGTCACTCCTCCACCTGCCCTGGTGCAGTCACTCCTCCACTTGCCCTGAAGCAGTCACTCCTCGACCTGCCCTGATGCAGTCACTCCTCCACCTGCCCTGATGCAGTCACTCCTCCACCTGCCCTGGTGCAGTCACTCCTCCACCTGCCCTGGTGCAGTCACTCCTCCACCTGCCCTGATACAGTCACTCCTCCACCTGCCCTGGTGCAGTCACTCCTCCACCTGCCCAGATGAAGTCACTCCTCCACCTGCCCTGATGCAGTCACTCCTCCACCTGCCCTGGTGCAGTCACTCCTCCACCTGCCCTGATGCAGTCACTCCTCCACCTGCCCTGAAGCAGTCACTCCTCCACCTGCCCTGATGCAGTCACTCCTCCACCTGCCCTGGTGCAGTCACTCCTCCACCTGCCCTGAAGCAGTCACTCCTCGACCTGCCCTGATGCAGTCACTCCTCCACCTGCCCTGATGCAGTCACTCCTCCACCTGCCCTGGTGCAGTCACTCCTCCACCTGCCCTGATACAGTCACTCCTCCACCTGCCCTGGTGCAGTCACTCCTCCACCTGCCCTGATGAAGTCACTCCTCCACCTGCCCTGATGCAGTCACTCCTCCACCTGCCCTGGTGCAGTCACTCCTCCACCTGCCCTGGTGCAGTCACTCCTCCTCCTGCCCTGATGCAGTCACTCCTCCTCCTGCCCTGATGCAGTCACTCCTCCACCTGCCCTGGTGCAGTCACTCCTCCACCTGCCCTGAAGCAGTCAGACACACCAGGTGATTCTCCCTGAGCTTCTCAGGGACTCAGCACACTATTAATATCTCCTCAGCCCAGGATGCTGGGGATGAGAGACAGAAAACAGGTGGAAGGAGGGAGGAGAGAAAGATGAAAATGGACAGAGGGAGAGAGAGAGAGAGAGATCACAAGGGAAGAAGAGATGATGTTGACTGAGCAGGAGTAAGAGGGAGAGATGGTGGGAGATTTGCATTCAGAGATGGAAGAGAGAGAGTGAGAGAGAGAGAGAGAGAGAGAGAGAGAGAGCGGAAGAGCAGAAGAGCGAGAGAGACACAAGGTAGCGAAGATGAAGGTGATGATGATGGAGGGAGAGTGCAGGGAGGAAATGAGATAGGGAAATGGGCAGGGATGATCTGTGGATCCTCGCACCATCCGAGGTGATCTGGAAGCAGATTTACGGCCACTTCCTCCACTTGTTATTCAGTCTGGCACAGATGCAACAGACTCTGGCCTCTTCACTCACTATTAATGGCCACTAGAACAATCAATGAGGCCTCATCACTTAATCTGCTCCCCTCTCATAACTAGATAGACCTTGCCAGGCATCGACCCTGGGGTGCCCTGGTCACGGCCACAGCATCTCATCTCACAGGGAGGCGATGGAGACATGAGGCCTAACCACCATCTGCATCTAGAAGGGATTCATAGATGAGAATTAACTAGCCAACACACAGCCAGCCTGCATGGAGGAGCCAGTAGAAATTTGATTTGTAGGCTTAACAAATTTGAGCTTCGAGGCATGAAGTAATTAGCATTTAAGTAACAGGTAAATTAATGTTAAATAGCTGTGCTTAAATGTATAAAGTGTGTAACATTGTGTAGCATCTAACATTGTGACTGTCACTGATGACTGATTTACAGTCAGTTAATGTACTCTGCACTTAAATGAAGTGGTTTTACATCAAATCTTCTGCTCCACGACTCAAATGTTCAAGGAAATGTCCTGGAAACACCTGGCACCAGAAATGGATAAAAAAAAAAAAGAAGTTTTTTATTTTTATTTTTTATAACAGGAACATGGAGAATCATCCGGAGCTGGATGATCATCATCAAGCCTTCCTTAAGCCCACCCCAGCCCGCACAGAGCCGGAAGACACTGGTTCAGTATCTATGTTTAGGAGGCTTGCCGGGTCACTGCAGCTTAGACAAATAGCACTGATCGAGAGCAGAAGCAATTAAACTGTTCAGATTTATCCATCTGAACTCTGCACAGACAGAGGCAGGGGCATGGGGGCAGGTCATCCTTCAACGGGCTTGTCAGCCAGAGACCAGACACCAATAAAGCCATGGAGCATGTGATGGAGCCTGGGGTGGGGCTCACTCGCTCCACAGCCCCCCATGGTGCGCACACACACACACACACACACACCAGTCATCCTCTGAAAGACACACAGCCCTTAATTTGTGCCAGATAGTTGAATCTCAGAGAGACTCAGAGAGAGAGAGAGAGAGAGAGAGAGAGAGAGAGAGAGCAGGGGAGGAGGGAATAAAGAAGAGGCGATGGGCTTCAACGACCCCACTATTGCCCTCTGCCTCCTCACTGCAAAGCACGTGGGTGCGTATTGCAGATGCGCTGGGGTCTTGTCCAGTCATGTGTGGCAGTGGTCTCCCTGTGCTGCGACACAGTGAGCACCACATCTACAGAACCCATCGCAACAAGCCTGCCTTTCTGCTCACGAGCGGGTGTTCTGCTGTGCTTAACGCAGCCCCCAAGCCAACTGAATGTTCAAAAGCACCATCGAAACAAGGGGGGTTGTCTGGTGGAATAGCTACACTAATAAATCACGACAGTAATTCTTTAGAAATAATCAACAAGCAACTGCGTAACACAGTAGGCCCGTCTTCCGTCTCACCAGCTTCTGTCGCGACCACTCTTGATGAGTAAAACAAATCAACATGGGCACCAGATGTGATTATCACCAGGCAAAAGGGCTGAGCTGGAGTTGCTTTAGGCACTCCACAGAGCAACAGACCTCACAGGGGGCTTCTGGGAGCTGTAGAGCGGGCGGGTAGCTGATGTGGATGAAGCCGGGGTCGGCCGTCCATCACCGCCTACCTGCGTCTAGAGGCAGGCGCTCTCAGTCATCACTGCTCCGTGGAAGATGAATCCAAGGGCAGGATATCATACCTGTGGGCCATGGGACAGCCAAGGTTATGAACGCCCCCACCCCCCCACCCCCCCCCAACCCACACACACACCCACGCACACACAAAACAAACCTAACAATATGACAAAAAGAGAAGGGAGAGTTTTGCAACCCTGAGGGAACCAGCACAGCCGGGCTAAAGGGCAGCAGCTGACTGATCTAAACGATGTGGGGTCATCCCGAGCGCAGGGAAACACGTGGATGGGTGTCTGACAGCCACGGGGATCCAGCTCTGCAGGCAGGCCGGCCCGAGGGCCAAGCCCAGCACGCATGCCCCGCAACCAGACAGGGAAGGGCCCCACACAGGGCAACCTCCGACAGTACAAAGGGGTCTGGAGGGTCCCTGGCTGGGTGGGTTCTGATGATGAACGATCGCTGACAGACTGACAGACAAAACCCCTCGCTATCTCCTCCGGGGGGGGGGGGGGGGGGGGTTCCATTAACGGCTGATCGAGGCCCAGGTCTGCAGCCCACCAAGAGAGGGGTTGGAGCTGCTGTTGGTGGGCCTCTAGCATGCAGCTCCATTGTGGCTTACCGGGGTAATCCCAGTCTAGGTACGACAGGACAATGGGTCTAAACACACGCTCACACACAAAGGAACATGCACCGTGGATAAACAGCGGCCAGGGAGAACACAGAGACTTTGACTTTCTGGGACCGACAAAAGGCTCCCTTCTGTAAGCAGAAAAGGGCTCTGTTTGAATGAAACGCAGGAACAAAGACAAAGAGCTTCAGTTTCTCAGCACAGCATTGTCCGGACACGTGACATGTCGACACCAATCAGACTGTTAACTCCACTTACACATTTGTTTGTAGGCCGGCATGTTTCAATGAGGGTGACGTGTGGTTAGGTCAGGCTTTAGATTCACATATGAACTACTTGCCACAATACAGTGCTGAGTATAGCGAACTGGAATGCCCCTTCATACCACAGTTTTGTTGTGAATACAACAGTGCTGCTCTGTCATGTGATCTCTCCCTCAACTCGCTCTCCCTCAACTCGCTCTCGCTCTCTCTCTCTCTCTCTCACCATCCCTCCCCCGCTTCTCTTTCTCTCAACTGCCCTCCCTCCCTTCCTCCATCCCACCCTCTCGCCCTACCTCCATCCATCCCTGCCTGCCTCCCTCCCTCCCTCTCTGGTCATCTGATCTTGCTTTCCTTTGGAGCAGGCATGGGGAGTGGCAATGTGTGCGTCGGTGTACAAAAGGGCTTTCTATGAGCCTGGCTCTGTGGAGCACTGAGAGTGGAAAGGGAGGAGAGAGCTCAACAGGGCCTGCCCAAAAGTTATGCTGTGTGGAACGGACATTCCCTCCCTCTATCGCTCTCTCTCTTTCACAAACACACACACACACACATCATTGTTTCTGCACCAGCTGACCAGCACCACCACCTTAAGTCTCTCTACTACTCTCCAACATCACATGCTCTTGTGGTGAGTCAACAGGCTGGGGCTGCTGCCTAGAACAGAAGGATTCTCAGAATTCTCGAGAGCAAACATTCCATCGTTTTGGTACCGTTATTGGAAAGTCTGGACTCTAGAATGCAGATATTTATGAGGCCGTGGAACAGGCTGGATGAGTCACAAAACCACATTGCTATGAACAAGAGAGTATCTACACAGGAAGCAAACACAAGAGTAGCAGAATAACCTGACATGGAGTAAAATAGACCTAATATAACCGTTCCAACATCCATCAGCTGGTTCTGACAGGCTGGTAACAGCACACATACAGAGCTGAACACTGGGCCACTAGCAGCGAGTTGGAAAATGCTTATTTGTAGGCTTTACAAGGCCCTTTCACACACAGCACACCAGGGACAGAAAAGGAATAGTGGGGGGGGGAAGAGAGAGAGAGAGAGAGAGAGAGAGAGAGAGAGAGAGAGAGAGAGGAGAAGGAGAAGAAGGAGAACGTGTTCCTTGCAATAAAAGATACAAAATGTAAAAATTGGGTTGAAAAAGTACATCCTTCCTGTAACCAATGGTGCAACCTACATTGCGCTTCATCCTTCCGGTAACCATCCATCCGCCTAGTGTGTCAACCTTTTGTGCAAAATAACGACAGAAGCCTCCATCGGTAAAACAATCACACTGCGGCAAGTGCAATATAACACACAGCATTTGTAGCCTTGTTAGGTGAAAAACACTCTCAATTTGACAGGTGTTGATTTCCATTCATCTTACAAGCATCAACCACAACTTCTACCTGACCTTAAAATAACCTGTAGAAGGTAGAGGGTAGTAGAGGGTTCTGTGTCTCTACTACTACATGTCCATTTCTCAGTTTCTCTCTGTCGGGTATCGAGACTGTAATGATAGGTGAGGGTAGGAGGTGCTCCAGAAAAACGGCTCCAGAAAAGCTGCATTTTTCCCTTCAAGGCTGGAGGCAGAGTGCAATTATGACTTGTGCTCTACAAGGAGTGCGGAGCGCTGACTGACATTCAGGTCCCTATTTCCATCTTGCACAGCTGCATGACGGTGAACATCTGCAGGGACAATAAGCAGGTATACGGGTGTCCTCCACATCTACCAGGATGTGGGCACTGCTGCCTGAGCTGAACTGTCCTGGAAACAAGACAACACAGCACCAGGATCTCTCAAGTGTACACAGTATATAAAGGATATTTACAAAACTGAAATGGCGCCACCGTTATCTAGCTTAGACCCTACTGTGGTCAAGAAAGACAACAGGACTGACTTGACTTCCTTGAAAATTGGCCTCAATTCTACGTGAGCGGCACCAGAATGCCACGAATGAAAAGCCATGCGTTTGGTCTGATAATCTTCAGGTAAAAGATCCTCTCAAGATAAATAGAGGAGTTGGACTGTGAAAAGAATCGAGCGCGCGCTGTGGCGGTGCTGGGGCGGCTCCGGGGCGGCTCCGGGGCTTTTTGAGGTAGCACAATAGACAAAGCAGTCTCTCTCGCTCTCAAACAGCTCTTGAGACAGTTCAGCTGCTCTGCTGCTCTCAAGAGTAGTCCTGCCTGAAGGCCCGGTGTCTGTTACACAAGAGGACCGAGCTGCCTTCACGGGGGGGACGGGGGGGACGACGACACACACACACATACACCACTCGTCAAAGTCAGAACCCATCACAATGAAGCACAGTACCGCTCAGAGACAAAGAGGAGAAGGGGCGGGGAAGGGAACAATTGGAGCTGGTGGAATCAGGGTGCTGAAGGGATGGTTCTAGAAACCTGTCAGGGCCAGGCCGATGATTGGTGGTCTGTGGGCAGGTTACCTGGTCTTAGGGGTGACCTGGTCACACCCGTTAGACATCCTTTAAGGCTGGAGGGGGGGGGGATTTGATCTAACACCTGACCAATAGAAACAGAAGATTAGGGAGCGAGAGACCACCTGCATGTTGTCCCATAAACAAAGAATTTGAACGAACAAACAGATAAGGGAGCAGACAAACAGAACCTCTTTCGCCTCTCCCTCCAGGCTGATGTATGGATGGGATGTGATGTTGTTAGAGAAGCCTCCTAGTGATTCATCAGTCAAGGTCAAGGCAAGGTGGAGACTACAAGCGGAGGAATTGAAGGAACCAATAACCATTAGCTCATCTTTCATATGACACAGCTCCGCGGCAGGTTGGAGACGGAACGCTAAAGAGGCTTAGGGCCTACAGACAGCCCTGTACATGCCGGAGCTCTGTGGCTCAGTTCCCAGGGAGCACCTTTGTGTGACTGTCCCTGGGGCTTCAGGAGCAGGACCTGAGAAGGCTCTCTGCCTCCCAGGCAGGCATTGTGGAAAAGCCTGTTCTGGCATGCAGTATTTCACCATGCTCCAATGTTCCTGATCCCTTGTAAGGACATTCCTGTTATGCAAAATCTTTGCTGTAGAACACATTCTTATACTGATTTGGGAGATTTTTCCTATTGATAGGGACCGGAGGTTGAACCAAAAGGGAATTCTCGCAAATGAGGAAACTCTGTACTGGTAGTACTGGTCAGTTAGTGTGGTTGAAGAATGTGTGTTATGTACCCTAGCAGAAGGGTCAGCGTAAGCAACAGTGAGGGGGCGGGGGGAGAAGGGTGTTCACAACTGACCTGCCGTGTGCGTGGAAGTCCAGCTGCAGGACCTTGTCCTGGTGGGAGAGAGATCTCTTGGCTCTCTGGTGGCTGCTGTGCAGGGCCTCGGTGTCGTACGACAGGCCCTCATAGTGGCGGATGTACTTGTTCAGAGGGTTCTCATACTGACCTGAAAACACAGGAAGGGGATGCAGGAGGTTACTGGTCAAAGTCACCAACTCATAGATGCTGGACTCAGTGATGAAGAGGCCGAACTACAGACCTGACTAATGAATCTATTAGCAGTCACTGTGGTCTCGAGACCATGACACACAGGCTAATCCCTAATTACGAAGCGCTTTGCCATGACAAGATTTAGAAGTACTGCCTAAATTAATGGTTTATGAAAAGCCTGGAAGGAAATCTAAGGATGTGGCCATTATTTGCAAGTATTCATCAAACTGCTTCAAACTGCAGAGACAATGTAACTAACTAGTTTATCTAGTTAGCCTACAGCAGCTGCATCATCATTCAACCATTTAGACAATAAGGGCTGCCCTCTGGCAAGAAGCTTTACGTAAACAAAAAAAAGGTAATTTAGTTAGACAAATAAGATAACAAGCAGAAAATGCAATTTTGGGGTAGCTGTCTAACCATGTCAATAAGCCAGCTAGTGAGGTATTGACAGTTATAATTGAATTAGAGTTGGTTTGTGGATAGCTACATCGCCTTGTCCCACGGGCACAGATTCACATTTAAACCACCCTATTGATTCTGACAGTTAGAATCCCATTCATCAAGATTATCCTGGAATGGTTAGCAAATAACATCAGTGGAATGTCATTTAGAATGATGTGAAATTAATACAAAGTAAAACATTAACTTCCAAACTAACTGCTGCACTGGTACCCACGCCTAATCATTGGATGTCATAGCAATCTGAGTTACTGAATTAGTCCTGCGCACAAATTGAGATGGCGTAGCCACGAGGCAAAATATTGTGTAACTTGAAAACTAACCAACATATATGTATAATGTATCACCAGGGGCAGGGTATTTGCAATGTGAGTTGATGAGCCAAGACTTTGAGAAGGTTTCTCAAACAACGGAAATGGTATCTATTGTTATCGTTGCCATAGTTAGGGTTTGGTCGATGCTGACCAAGCCCTAACTATGGATGCTGTGCCAATACAACAGCAGCCTGTACATGACTTGGACTGTGAATGTACACTCAGTGTGTCTGTTTTCCTTTCATCCTTCCTTAGTTGTGAAAAGGTTACTTCCTCAATCTCTCTTTGGGGCTAAGAATAGCAGCCCTGTTGAAGGACATCCATTCCTGCACCAAGATGCAGCTGAGTACAGTGGTTGTTGTCAGGTTTTGAATCCACTGCATTCCCATCCACTCCACCCCAATACATAATCAAAATTGCGGAAAGCTATTTGAAACCTGTCACAACAGATTCACATCTCTCATTGAGAATGTAAAAGACATAGCTTGCTGCCGGTTTTTGAAGTGTAGAAAAAGCCCTTTCTCTACCGTACACTGCAAGATGAGGGACACACCAAGACTGCAGTGTTCTGGCAATGACATCACTGTTGCCATTCCTGTTGCCTCGTCTCCCTGAGTGAGGTTGAGCCTCACATCAATGCTGGTCAGCCCATCCCTCCTGGTGGGACTCCTAGCACGTTATTTTCTGACATAAACAACATTCTGTCCATTTCGAGGAACTAGCAGGGGTTCCCACCCTTTAGAGATATCCAATCACCAGCCTGGAGTCACCTCTCTTTCTTTAGTCTCTCTTTCTTTAGTCTCTCTTTCTCTCTTCTCTCGCCTTCTTTCCTTCCTTCCTCTGCACTGCTGTAATGTGTTTTTGGAGCAGGGATCAACACATTGCCAACAAAGCAAAAAGGCAATTTGTCAAACTATAGATTATGGTGTTGTTTTTCCTCTAGCTTTTCCTACCAACACTTTGGCAACCGACACTTTCAAATTAAAATAGAGCAGCAATCTAATTTGATTCATTTCAAAGGAAACTATAAATCCATACCGTTCGATAAAGGTTGGAAAACATTACAAAATTAATAAACTGGCCATGATGTCAACTGGGAATGGACATCTCGTTTTTCCAGGTTCTCTTTAAGAAGCCAGTGATCATTTTGAGTTGACTGGTGATGAGCCATCTGAGCCTGTGATGCTGACTGCTGTGGAAGAAATTGGGATTTCCTGTGTGCTTACATTAATCACTAATCAATAGAACTAGTAATTGGATACTAGTTAGTACGTTTATTATGTAAGCTTGCTATTAATAACAGTATATTGTGTCTATGTGTCAGGTTAATAGATGTTTGGGGTCAGGAGAAAGTACTGGCTAAACGGTCCTTGTCATGACTACAAGGAGAGCGCCAACTATGAACTCTCTAGTGTGAGAGTTGTCATGTGTTGGGAGCAGTGAATCTTTTTTTTTTGAGACTGTTGTAACGTCATTCCTGCCTAACTGTCACAATCTATGTTTACATTCTTGTGCCCTATTAAAGAGGGTCCTTCGGCTTTCGGAGCTGAGAGAGACCTGGTTGAGACCTAAGCTTGGTGTTGTGTTGTCATTTATGGTCAGAAGACTGGTTTTCTCTCCCAATCTGCAGATTGATAAATACTTATTAAAATCCAGAACTCAACTGAACTTAGTCACTCCGTTTATGAAGAGACGGACAAAACACTTTCTTCATCACTGCATGCTGGAAGTTTCTCTTCTAAAACCCTCGCATGATTGTAACGCCATTTCAGTCTGATTTGGTCCAGTACTTCTCGCTTCCATCTAAATTCACGGATTGCTTCTCATACTAGAAAGTGCCAAGATTGCATTTGCAACAGGAGAAGTGGTCCTCCAGTTGCTGTGATTGGCAATATGTCTGTTTTCACTTTAGCAAAAATTTCTAAGAATTGACCTCTGAAAGCACGGAGTAGCACAGCCTTATCCCACTGAGGAAACTGTAAGGTTGAGAAAAAGTTACGAGGACTGTGAGAAAGCACAAAAGGCGGACAGGTATAGATTTGTGAGGTGCGTGATCAAAATAAAAATAAAAGGACTCCAGGGGTCTGTCCAGCTAAAAAAAGAGAATATTAAAGGTCCAAGAGCAGAAACCATCTTATGTCTCAATCAAGGTACCACATACTCGGCCATGCACAAACACAATCACACGGTTGTCCAGAGAATCAACTGTGCAGCAAGAAAACTATCTAGAGCCCGGCAAAACAAGGTTACTCTTTTGACTTCACATTACCCTAGCTTCGAACTAAACAAGCAGCCGGGACTTGATATTTAGACAGCAAGATAACAGAGGAAGCGCCACTGACGTCACTAGAAAAAAAATAATTTGGGTGTGACCATGGGTGTGAACTGTGGAGGCATGAAATAGGCTACACCCTGGTAACATGTTCCTCATTCTGAATAGGTCAAAGTCTCACTGCAACTCCAGCTCAGCGCAATTTCAATACATGCCGCGAGAGACGGCAAAGACACAGACGTGAGAAAAGAGAAACAGGGAGACTGAAAGGAGAAGACGGTATATTAGAAAGAAAAAAAGAAGACGGGGTATTGAGGGAGACAGAAAGAGAGATGAATGGAGCACTAGCCAGCAGTTGCAACCCCTGGATCCACCTGCTCGGCTGCGACGAACTCACGTGTCCACACACGTGCTCCTGGGGGTCAGTCTCCCAGCGAGCCTGCTTGTTAGGAGATGGACACATAGACTACCTGCGTGGAACCGCCACACTGTTTCTGGACCGGCCTTTGTGTCAAATCTCAGAACACCTCTCTCCAGTCTCCTTCCCCCATCACCCTCCGCTCCGTCTCCGAGCTCGCGCCCTTGTTCTCCGTCCGCCCCCACACCTTCCTTACCCCTCCGCCCCTGGCCCTCCTTCCATCCCGTCTGAGGGAGGCCTGCTGGATGCAAGCTTGTTACATTACAGCAGAGGAATGGAAGAAACCCATGACTCATTACTATAGAAACTGCAGGCTTTTAAGAGCTTTTAGGGCAGCTGCCTGCCACATATTCTGCTATCAGCAACAGAGGCAGCCATCACTTATTCATAGACTTATTTTCCGGATTAGAAAGAAATCATGTCAGAAGCAGGAAGGCAGTCAGGCAGGCGGGCAGGCAAGCAGGCAGGCAGGCAGGCAGGCAGGCAGGCACAGAGACAGACAGACAGGCAGACAGGCAGGCAGGCAGGCACAGAGACAGACAGACAGACAGGCAGGCAGGCAGATAAGCAGACAGGCAGGCAGGCAGGCAGGCATAGCTGTTGCCCATTAGACTACTGTATTTAGGTTCCCATCCCAGGCCGGTGTTGACCCAGAAGAGGCCTCTTGAGTTCTAGGAAGGCTGGGGTGCTCCAGAGTCTGGTCTTCAGCAGCCTATGGTGTTCACAGCCTCCTGGTGAGCACCCCTTGACAATCAAACATACAGCCCTTCACAGACAACCCAAGAATATGTGCACTGTGCAATCCGACTGCTGGAGAGAGATATGTTTTGGTGAATTACCTGCCAAAATGAAAATGCTCAAGTTCTATGAGACTATTAAATACGCATTTGAAGCCAAATCTAAATTCGATTGCTGTAGATATAAAAACAAGAGCAAATTCACAAAAGCTCTGCTGTGACCAGGTACACGCATGAGCCAAAGAGCGGACGTTTTTGAAGACCGACCGACCGACCGACCGAGCTATAGAGCAGCTGGTTGCAGCAAAAAAAAAAGTAAGCACCTTGTGAGAAACAAAAGTGTATTCCGGCAAACACTCGGCGGAGCAGGTAAAGCCATCTGCCCCATCGGTGGGCTCAGACCACCAGGAGCTCTCCTGGGTGTGACAGGGGCCGGCCGGCCTCGCGGAGGAAGGCTTGGTCCTGGGGGGGGGAGAGGGCCTCCTGTGTCTGAGCTGCATGGAGACAGCCACAGATTTAGACTTCAGCCATCAATTTATTGTAAGCCGCATGACGGCGGGGAAAACTCTGGGATACTAAAGAGCATGCTCTGGCAGCCTGATTCCATACAAGTCTGCAGCGAACACAAGCGGGGGAGAAGAAAAAAGAACAAATGAACAGGACTCCAGAAGTCATGCAGCAGTGGGAAAGAGCCGTGTCCCCCTACTACACCCTCCTATGTACTACTACACAAACCTAACAGGTTTACACACGCAGCTGCTGAACATGACTAACTAAGCCGGCCGGCATTCATTGGTCGTCTCTTTATCAACACAGGCTTAGAGAGAGTGGTCAGAGGTACAAAGAATCCCAGAGGACATGATCCTGAGATCAGTCGAACCTCCCTTTACAATATGGCTACCTCCAGAAAAGACCACGAGCAAGGAAATGAATGACTTTGCTGTTCCTTTCATCATGGTCAATAGGACCAGGGTTTGTTTTAAAGGATGTTTTTGCTACAACAAGCAAGTAATCACAACCCTTTCAGCTGCCGCCACAACTTGAAATGCTATGGAGTATAAAATAATAGAAGAAACATTAAGAGCCTTATGGTCATTAGGAACTGATCTGTTTGATAGGAGACCACCACTGTGCTTTACAGCACTGGAGATGATATCTTTAGAAACCAGTAATCTGCACACATTAGGGGAGCTCAAACAGAGCTGCTTGGGTAATGGTCCCATTACTAATAAAACAAACACACTCGTCACCACACACACACACACACACACACACACACACACACACACACACACACACACACACACACACACACACACACACACACACACACACACACACACACACACACACACACACACACACACACACACACACACACACACACACACACACACACACACACACACACACACACACACACACACACACACACACACACACACCACACACACACACCACACACAGGAGGAGAGCCTGTATCTCAGTCAGTCTTAGAGCATGGGCTGTGTTGTTGCATGTAGTCTGTGTGGGAGACACTCCTCCCCCTGTCTGACGGGCAGGGGCCACACCAGCCACAACATGTTCATGAATGAGTCAGGGGTGAAACATTCCCATGATCTAGGAGCTCTCTAACCCTGCCCCAGCAGCACTGTGACAGCAGGGGGGTCAATGTCCCCGCCTCACCTCCACTTTAGTGGTTACCTATTCCCGTTTCCTGCTTACCCCTGTGTCTGTCTGTGTCTGTGTGTGTGTGTGTGTACGCGCGCGCTCGTGCGCCAGTGATCCAGACCATGTCTTCCACTCCACTTTTTCTGACATCTGCTTTTAATCAACTCAACTCACTGCCAGGTCGTTTGGTGTTGCACACACACACACACACACATCTACCTGGTTTTTCTACCTGCCTTATCTGCTAAGCCTGCTCCTCCTTCCTGTCCACTAGCCCTCCACCCCCACCCTTCATTAAATACCCCTTTGTTGATCCCCTCGTCCTGTGTTGTGTGCATTCGGTTCCACTCACTCTGCTCCCCTGTAACGAGCGGTTTACACTGAACCACAGTGATTGGCTACGACAAGTGGTGTAAGTGGTGGTAACGGGAGAACAAGGGAGAGATCAATCCCTCAGAGCACACAAGGTCCTTGTATGAACACAAACACTGGCTGCTCAGACGACCTCCCTCCATCAACCCATTACAAGGACCTCACAAATCCACATGCATTGTCCTCTACAGCCTGTATTAACATGCTGCAACGTACAGACACACACACACACGTACAAGCAGACAAATCCATGGCATACACTGAACAGACACCAGATGGCTCATTGCATAATGACTAGTTTTGGCAAGCCTGTTATTTCTGAGAAGTGTTAACACACCAAATACTGACAAATTATGCAACGCCAGTCATGCAAAACAGGCCTAATTTGTATGGCAAATGCTGTCTTTGTTAGAAACGGCCTCGAGTAGGTGGAATTCCAACTTATTCTTTAAGGACACAAAACGATTTGAATGTAGCTTTGTTAAAACCCCATTACCTTTCTATGTTAATGGATAAACCAGTCTGTCTGTCTCGAATACAAATAATGCACTCCATTATATTAACCCACGGTAAGCTCACTACAATCACTGTGGGGTGGGTAGAGTGGGTAGCAAGGTAGTGGGTAGTATATGATACTAGGTAGGGTAGGTAGTATATGATACTAGGTAGGGTAGGTAGTATATGATACTAGGTAGGGTGGGTAGTATATGATACTAGGTAGGGTGGGTAGTATATGATACTAGGTAGGGTGGGTAGTATATGATACTAGGTAGGGTGGGTAGTATGATACTAGGTAGGGTGGGTATATAAGATCTGATCAGCATTCATGGAAACCAGCCTACTGACAGAGAAGCCTCTGGAACACCGCTAGTGAGAAGATAATAACAATAAGGAAGTGCTTTTCATCATTTACAGAGAGTGTAATAAAAGCTAGCATGAAATAGTAAATGTATTAACACAAAGCTTTTATGACTACATGCACAAATGACCTTTGGAATGATCAAATCAGAATATAGCACTGCATGAAAGTGAAACAGCCATATTTATACATTGAGAGGTCAAGGATCAATACAATAGTGTTGAAATATGTGTCCTAATTAGTAACAGGGTCTAGGTTGAACTAGTAGAACTAGTACCCAAAATTGCCAAAGCATTCAGTGACAAGCCAGGAAGATACTGTTTAATGTAAGCTAAGTCAACAGTTATTCCATCTTTGCATTCATCTCATTTCCACACTCACTGAGGTGAAAAGCTTGACAGGGTGGCAACCCCTGACAGGAACAGAGGAAGTGGAAAAGGCTGGGGTCATGACTCCCCCTCCCCACACATTACCATTCACTCTGGGTAACATCCAGGCTGCCTTGTTGACAGGCTAGAGGAGCTCACACAAACACTTCTCATCTGACATGGTGTTAAACCGTTGACACAGAGCTGGTTGTCGAGGCAACAAGCTACATCGCTCAGGATGTAACCTATGTTATGAAACTTGGGTGAACTAGATTATCCCCTTTTTCACTGAACCTTTACTTAAGACTAACTTAACAACCAAAGGTGTTAAGGTAAAAAGCTCAATTAAGTTACTGAAGTACCATTACAGACCCGCTTGTTGTCATTGCTCACTGCTACATGGTCTAATTTCAAATCACCAGTCAACAGCCTTTCAACTGAATAATTTAACAGAATTAGGTAATGCAGTAAGGATAACGTGTGGTATAATAGAATATTTGTATTCTGTCACTTACGTACCAGGAGTATGAAAAGTAACTTCTACCTGCCACTAACCCGTTAATCAACTTCACGCAATGAGACAATCCTGAAATCATAGATGGTTTAAGTTTCACAGCTGCTAAAAAAAGGGAAATATAGGTGATTATACCTGATGAATACATGAGAAAAAACTATGCTTGGAATGAGAAACCCATCTACAAAATAATAATAAAAAATCTCAACATCACAAACATCATGCAGTGCCAACAGATGATCTGTACAAAAGCATCAAGGCATCAAAAGGGCATGCCGTTTTATTTCCCTCCTTTGTTTTTATATTTCTGTATACACAAACCCACTTCCTGGAAATAGTCACAGGAAGTTAAATACAACTATGATTGCCCATGTTTGTAGCAGAGCCTCTGTTTGTAGTCTCAGTAAGCAGGATGAGGTATGCAAAAACAAAAAACAGGGTACTGATGGAACTAAGACTCTCCTACTTTCTACTTTCACTGCTTGTTAAACTTGTGAGCAGCAGACACCTATCAAACAGCAGCTCCCTCTCTGTGTTGCCTTTGTCGATGTGCCGTGCATTACTGATAGACTTGGATGCAATGAGGCGATGCTGTGGGTTAATCACGGCTTATCCAGAGAAGAGTTGAATGATAGGTCCCAAAACAATGTTGGTGACTCAGTGTGAAGCTAGGTCTAGAGTCAACATAGAAATCATAATGCTCGCCATGTCCAGACCACCCTTATTATTACACTTTAAAAGACAATGTGGGCAGACAGAATTCCACGTTGGCTCTGAAAAGGTGGCATTGTAAGTATTGAGCGATGGAATATCCAATTAAACCATTTCTGACCTTGGCAGGCCTACGATTTTTACAACTTACGAGATAAACACTCAAAGACAAAGCAGAAAGCTCCCAACCAAGACACTTGAGTTGGGCAGCACCGATAGTGAAGAGATGGCCTACGTGCAAACAAAGAGCACAACGTATGATTAGACTGCCTGCCTGCGTACTTCCCATTCTTCATGGATAGGCAGCAGGGGTACTCTTGATGATAAAAACATTGCCTTTATTCTTATGTAACCCACAACCTGACAAAATTGGTCTATGATATTGTCTAAGAAATTGTAGAGTCCACCTGAGACACTTTGGGAAACAAGCTGTAGCCTAATCCAGGTATATCTCAATAAGTCTACATTTTGAGAGGCTTTGCCATGACTGCCTGACAACCAATAGAGTATTATCACAAGACATTTACATTTAGTCATTTAGCAGACGCTCTTATCCAGAGCGACTTACAGTAAGTACAGGGACATTCTCCCCGAGGCAAGTAGGGTGAAGTGCCTTGCCCAAGGACACAACGTCAGTTGGCATGACCGGGAATCGAACTGGCAACCTTCGGATTACTAGCCCGCTTCCCTAACCGCTCAGCCACCAAGACTCCCTATGTGGTTCCTGATACACTGGTTCTGACACAAACACTTTTATTCTCTACGTCCCAAGTAGCCTTTTGGGCACAGTCTCTTTGAGGCTTCCATCATATAATATGCTAGTATCAAATGCTCTTCAATACATCAAAACGTCAGCTGAAGTCACCACTCTCTCACACACCCTGTGCAGTTTTCTTTGTAAAACCCTGAGAAAGCAGAGTGGATGGGAGAGAGGGAGTGAATCCTGTGTTGAGTTGTTCTACAGAGCTTTTGAACTGAGAGAACGAAAATGTCATCTAGGGAGACAAAAAAAAGCAATTCAATGGAACATAGATCTTGTAATTAATAGTCTTACATCCTATTCTGCTTTATTTCTGAAGAAACTGTAGCTTTTTGAATTCAGACAGACCAGTTTGTAATTGATTTCAGCAAGTGAAGATTACCAATCTCTAATGTCTTCCCAATGTGAATGATTATTATTCACCCATGGAAATGTTTTAGAGTGATAATGAAGAGCTCGATTTGGCATCTTCACCAACATACATATGAGGCTAAATGAAATCTCATTTTGATTCTTCATCCACATATCTTCCATACAACACAGTTCCAAAACATATCCATCTTTATTTTAGGCTTTTCAGTTCAATTGATCAAATTACAAAACTGCTTCAGCAAATAGAGGATGTGGCAGCCATCCTTCAGTAAAGCCATCCTTATACTGCTTTTGGTGACTTATCATTGGTGGGAATAAGGATTCACAAGACACCATTATCAAATTCAACAGAGTTTCCTGAGTGAACCTTTGACTTCCACAGCAGGCTAATCATAAACACTCATATCCTATGTTCCATGGACAGCAAACCCCAACCTGTCTGACTACGGAATGGACTTGGCGTCCTCCAAAACTATCTGATTGAAAAATGGGGTTAAAAGAGCCTTCTACAATGATACAGTTTCCACCATGGTAGTCATATCAGACATTTTATTGGAATATGAACGCAGTCACATAATTCTATGAATAATCAAATGTGATTCTTATAAATATAAAAATGGAATTTCAATAGTAAGTCACAAAATCCTTGAGCGCTGATACACTAGTTTTGTATCAATAGTTCATCTGCAACTGATAGTTATGTATATTTCCATTACAGGACATGCAAACATGACATCACTCAGGGGGCTCAACATTCCGGGTGCATCACAGCAGCTCCAGGAGGATCAATTACTCACTTTGTGTTCACACACACACACACGTTAGGGAAAAACTGTCCCTTGAGCAGAAACAAATGGATCCATTATTTGTCACTTGGATAAAGGCAAGCGCAGAGAAATGAAAACTAGATTAAACAGCAGACAGATTATGCGGCTAGTTTATTTGGCAGGAGTAAGAGGAAATTTAGTCCGTCAGTCGGACCTTCCTGACTCAGTTGAGATATTTTCACAATTGATGGATCTTCTCCTGTCTCTAACCACTTGAAGTCAAGCTGTGACTAAAACAAGTTGATTAATGGCACTCCTGATTTCAAACAAATAACTTCACTTTCAATTATACAATCTAGCCGGGCAATAAAGGTGACAGTGTGAAGAAACCGACAGGTAGCTATGAGGATGTCTTGACACTATACTCACTTTATGCCCAAAATAAAATTCAGTTGTGTGGCTTGTTACCGAAACGAACTTGAACTTGTCTGTTCGCTAGCAAAAGAAAGGTCAAGCTTTGGCTACGTCCTAGTAGCATAGTAGTAGTTAGCTAGCTAGCTAGTACTGTAACGTCATTAAAAAAGAGTGGCTAGCGTACAGTGAGTGCCGATAGACAGTTTGAGTACAAGATACTGGGCTTGGTTTCGTGGTTAGTACGTTATAACAAGCTAGCACATAGTTGTGTGCGCTATGAGAAACACCATAATAATTTAAAGAAAATATAATGTAGCTGGACATCAATTTCCAATCATCCCTCGCAATCCAGCAACATACTGTAGTTAGTGCTAAACTAGCAATTCCAGCTAACTAGCTAGCTGTCTGAATGAGGAAGCTCGGGGCTGTTTCCTCAATGGGATAACAAACGAAATCGAACTTACCTTTGATATTCCTAATAAAGCAAAACCACAGCAACAGTTTGATATAAACCATATCGAATAAATTCATTGTAAACAAGCTAGCAAACGCTTGATGTTTCGCTTTCCACTTCTTAAAGGCGCAGTCGCCCTCTCTAGTTCTAGCAGTCCCTTCCCTTCTCTGTTAGTACCAAAGCACAGCAGTCTTTCACCGCTTGTCTCCAACGGCCTGACGTCAGGCGCGGGCAGAGTATCAGTCTCTCCACCCTTTGTGTTATGCAAATATTCAATATTATTTGACATGGGGCTAAGTGGGCCCAAACTGTATTAAACTTAACCCTATTGTCAAAAACTGGTATATCTTGTTCAATACAACCATTCAAATGCAAACCCCTTACATAACCAAATATAAAATGAACAATTTCAAATCGATATGCATGTTCTTAAGAGTAAGAAAAATCTTAACACTTTTTTTTGTGTCTGAAATTTAAAATCGGAGAGGTTTGAAGTGGTAAGCAGGGTGTATACGTTAATGCGCTCAGTGTCAGTCATTTTACTGTGCAGTTCTGCCGCTGTGTGGCTGAGGATGGATATCACACAGCAGTCCGCGGACTTTCTTTTACTGTCGTTCTCTCTCGTTCTTTCTTTTACTTTCATTCTCTCTCTCTTTCTCTCTCTTTCTCTCACTCTTTCTCTCAAACGCGTAGGCCTACATACACGATGAAAAGAGGAAAAACCATGCCATGCTAAACAATGCTAATTCAGTGCAGTCAGATTAATATTAATACAATATGAAAACGGTGCACTTTTTTCAATGTTCACGTTCACTGCACCTGCACAGGTTGCACTCTTACAATTCTGATGCTGATGCTGAGTCCAACGTTGTCGTCCTCGACTGCCCCCTTTGGTCTAATGTTACATTACAGTCTCCACTACGTCACTAGCAGAGAGATGTCATGGCGTCTGTGGGACTGGAGCTAGAGCTACAATTTAGCTAAAAACCTGTCGACAGTGTGTAAACCGAAATGGAGAAAAATGCAAACCTGCATCGAGATACTGGAGGAACTTCTCTGTGTGCGACTATTGTTGGAGAAATGGGCGATGTTAAAGCAACCAGCGGGATGAAAGGAGCGAGCGATACGCGCAAGAATAGTGTGCATTCTCTCAGTACTTTGGTTAGTTGTAATAGCGCTAGTAATGTTATTAGCACTGCTGGTTCCATCTCTAGCGTTGATAAATTTGACAAGCCAGAAGTGTTTGAGTCTCTCTCAGTGCAAGAGAAGAATACACAGTCGAGTGATTGGTCTGAGACACCGTCCCCTGAATCTGGAGATCAGTTGACTAACGGGATGGGACATGGTTCGGTGCTGGCCACAGGAAACAGCGAGGGAGCCACCTCAAAGTTAGTAAACATCAAAACGGATAGGGGGACTTCATTTTTGAAAGGGGCATCGAGTTCAAGGAATACAGGTGTCCCATCTGAGGTTTTGGAAGGTGCACCAGTTGATCAAATGAAGCATATAGAACCGACAAATATTTGTCCGGACAAATCAAGCACTGGAAACGCCAAACCAGGAGTTTCGAGCGATCAAAATATATCCGAGGGTTTGCCAAGTGGGAGTGACCCGAGCATTGCAGGAGAATCCCGGAGCTTTGACTCTCTGGAGTCTTTTTCGAACCTCAACTCCTGCCCCAGCTCCGACCTCAACAGCGAAGGACTAGAAGAAAAGGGACTAGCCATAGCTCTACAGAGCGAATATGGAGCTGATGGAACCAAGATTCCGTGCACCAAGGATCGGGGCGCTGGCCAGTCTATATACCACATCAAGTGGATTAAGTGGAAAGAGGAAAACACCCCAATCATTACACAGAATGAGAACGGCCCGTGCCCATTGTTGGCAATTATGAATGTCCTTTTGCTTGCATGGAAGGTAATAATGACATTATTAATCCATGTTTTCAGAGGCAATTTTAGTTGGGATGATTAGGGAATATTGACCAAACACATTCTAAAGTTGATCTTTACTAAAGCAGTATGTGTTCATCTCCCAGGCATGTAAGGCCCTTGAAGAAACGCTATCTGGCAAAATCTATCTGATTAAATATTCAATAATGTGGCTTAATAAATACAGATTTCGTTTTTGAATCTTTCAATGCACAAGCTCGAGAGTATTTTAATGAAGTTACTAATGCCAGTAATGCCACTGGCAGTAATGCCAGTAATATGACATATTGGCTGGGGTTTATTTACTGTGAAACTGTCCCACTCCCTAATCATGGGAGTGGGAGATGCCTGCTGGGTTTCAAAAAAAATAGTTGGGGGAGGGGGGGGGGGGTTGATTTAGCTAATACCCACTTGTTAATGTGTGTTTCATATGCAGGTTAAGATGCCACCCATGATGGAGATCATAACTGCCGAACAATTAATGGAATATCTGGGTGAGTAGTAGGTGGACTTCCAGTTCCTGACTCTGTTTTTGTTTATTAAGACGTGTCTTAGCTGTCAGGCAGGAGGAAGGTGACAGGCAGGCACAGGCAAAGTCACAGCTTTCAAAAGCATTTTAGATAAGGAGACTCATATTCTATTATTTTTTATATATATATATATATTAAAGAAAAATTACGGTGGGGGGGGTTCAAACGTTCAAACGTCTTTGTCAGTAATTGCTAGTTTGTGTCAATGGGTGTAGAGGCACAGCAGGGCATGGAGATATAGAAGGGACCGGCTAGGGAGATCAATCTGACCTTAATGACAGAGTACAGGAGGACTGTAATTATGACCACAGTGCCTCTGCCTGGGAAGGCATTACTGAGTGCATGAATAATCAGAGGATATGGCCCCTATATCTTCTTTTACTAAAGTTCTCTCCACCCATGTGCATTGGTTTACGGTCTTTTAGAAGGAAACTAGATGACCATGAATGGTGTGCAATGCAAGCTTTGGTATGGTCACTTTAAAATAACATGGACTTGGAAAAACTAAGTATAAAGTGTTAGGTTAGGCCTTTACATGTGCTCCACTTGGCCACATAGGAAAGCATGCACATGTATGAGGTCCTCTGTCCTAACGGCCAGGCCCATGGTGTGGTCCTGGCCGTTAGGACAGAGGAGCAGACCAGGACTGGGGAAATCCCCTGCTAACGTCAGGGAAACAGGAGCCGGTCCCCTCTGGCACGCCATGCTAAGACCCCCCCCCCCCCAACTGGGATGTTTACATGATGTAAAACTAGGGGTGTCTTCTTACTACAGACTCTCTGTCCCGAGCTCTATAGGCACCCCGTTACTGTCATTGTCGCCAAGCTCTGGCAGATTTTTATTCGGATGTTCAGATTGGCGCACTATTTTCCAAGCCTTTTAACCTTTGCATTATTATGACATTTATTGTTTAATTGTAAATGGGTTCATTAAAGCACTTTAGAATCAATAACAACCCTCACTAGCAGTAAGGGATATAAACACACCAGCTGCTTGGTCTGGAAATGGATCTACTTAACTCATGCCATGAGAGGTTTGTAGACTTTTATCTGTTCAGCTGGGGTTTCAGAATGAGGGTCAGCTTGCACCAGAACTCCTCTCCAGTGTCCCACATTAGACTGGTGAAAATGGAACTGGGATGTTGTTTTTCACTTTCCCACTAGTGAGTTATTGGAGAAGGGAAAAGGCTGCTGTTTATATTTCCAGATCTTTGCTTATTTTCCCGATTGTAAATGTGAAATCCTACTTCAAGGCAACGAGAGTCTTACTGGGTGTACAGTACAATGGTCTTGCAAATCGAATATAATATTCTACCAATCTCTTTGATACAAGATGACAGCATAGAAAGAAAACTGGAAGGTACCAAAGGTTCCTCCAGGTAAATGCACATGAAACCAAGAGGCCATAGAATGGGCCCTACTGCAACACAATCTTGTATTCCGTTTCCTTTGTTCATTTTTTTATTTATTCCTCTTGCGCTATCGGATAGGGCAAGAGGGCCTATCCCCTCTCTTTCCTGTCTTTTGCCCCCTGCTCTGCTAGACCCCCCCAAACTCTGTTTGCAAGCTCCATGTTTTGCTCTGTCTTAACCACCCTGCAGAGAACACTTACCCTACCCTGCAAATCAGAGATGACAAGCAGTAATTGAGCACACAACATTTTCATTTCACACAGGCCTGTTTTTCCATCTGTGTCATCGGTGTTAGATCTCCTCTGAGGATTGCTCATGGTTGTCAGCCATCCTTCCCCTGTTTGTACATCGCTGACCTCACAGGCTGTATGTCGGCCCAGTGGAGCTGTGTGAATCAGTCCAGATATGTGAGCTATCCCTTTTCCTAGGCCTTATAAAGTGTGTCTCTCAGTGATTTTGGAGTGCACATGGTCTCTCTGTAATTTAGTAACTAAGACCACAAAGCGCACAATGAATCACTTGGGTTCTGGCCAGTGTGTACGGGCGGGAGATGATTCCTAGCCTCATCACTACAAAATGTTAGTGATTGTTTCCTCCCTAGCCATAAGCAATGACCTACGAGGAAGAGAGAGTGAGAGCCACACAGTGTGTGGTCTTTTAATGTGGGCTTGATGAACACACGCTCAAGCCAGTGTTGAGGGAGAATAAAGAGGCTGGTGGAGGTTGGGCTCCTGCAGCTCCCAGTGCCAGTGAGATGGCAGCAGGGGCCCAGCAGGGAAGGCCCTGTCCCCCACCCCGCTGGAGGGAGACCGGGGCACAGGGAGAGAGGCCAGGGCAGAGGAAGAGGGGCCAGGAGGGGTTTCACCCATAGAAATGTCAGTCATTTGACTGGCTTCTACTGGGTACATTCTTGGACTTCTGGCTGCTGTACATTAACCAATTCTGTAGTTAAGGAGAGGATATGGAGAACCACTCATACAGTAAAGACACCCTGTTCCCTTACTCACAGCCAGTAATGACTTACCGTTGTAATAAAAGGGAAAGGTTGTTTGGTTCATAAAAAAAACAGATGTTTCACTGTTTTTTATGGAACTGAAAAGTTTCGCCTGTGTTTTTGGTGGAAAGAGGGTGTTGATTCATGATTAAAGTAACTAAACCTTACATTTACTGGAATGGCAAAAAAAGAACCCGTATTGGAGGCGTTGTTTTGCCCAGGGGCGGTGTACGCCACAATGAGAGCCTGTGTGTTCTGACCTGCAGTGTTCCACAGGAGGAGGGCTGGTGCTGAGTGGAATGTTAAAGAGGGGCTGACAGGTGCACTGTGATCAGGACTGCACTGCCCTCTTCATGGTGGTGGCCGGACTGGGCGAGAGCACCGGGGAGGGAGGGGGGCTGGGGGGTCTGGTCCTCCTACGTCCTGTCAGCCGGGGTCGCTCAAGCTGGGCTTAGCTGACCCTACACGCCTGGCCCACTGGAAAGACAGCTGGCCAGCACTAAACGCTATCCTCACAGCCTCTCGCTCCGTATTATAAATGTCTTCTTTCATCCGCTGAAAAAAACGCATTTGATATTTTTTGCACATCAGATTGATGAGAGGGGCAGATAGTGTGTTAATCGGTTCATATCAAATCTGGGGCGAGTGGGAGGAGTCTGCTGGTGTTTGCTTCCTCTCTCTGACCCTGTGCTGTTTTAACTAGCCGTGCTCTGATGTTGCCTCTCCGTCTGTCTCCTCTCTTCCCCTCTTCCTCCTCTACAGGAGACTACATCTTAGATGCCAAGCCTAAAGAGATCTCTGAAGCCCAGCGGCTCAACTATGAACAGGTAAAGGCTGTTGCGGCCTCAACACATCCAGTCCTTCTCTGTCGCTCCCCATCCCCGTTGACATGCGTTCATCCGGCAGACGCTTTCATCCATGAAGACGTGCAAATGACCACATCTTTCTGTTTCCGCATAAATATCTCAGGGGCTAGCCGTAGCGGCGGCACCATCACCGCCTCACTGCTGACGTCACTCTCCAGGGAGCGTGGCTCGTTCTTGGCACCTATGCGACCCAAAATATGCCCATGTGCCTGGAGCCCGGGCCTTCTCCCAGCCAGTGACACCCGAGTGGGGATTGCATAGGAGGGACGTGCTGCCGTCATTACAAGCTTACGCACACGGTATAGAGCAAGCAGTCCTGTGCTTCTGCATGAGTGGGTTATAGCCCCAGATGGGAACAGCAGAACACTGATGTATGTTCACATGATGTGTAAATAGCCCTTGCGTTGTTGTTTCCGCTAGATGAGTAAAGAGCTCCATTCGGAGCTCCGTTCCTCCCCTATATAGCTTACGTAACATGAGGGCCTAGGGGAAAGTCGGGTTCAGGAGCATTGAATCATGTCTTTTCACATGGCTTTGGGTGCTCGGGGATGCATAGCTGTGTTCAGTTCAGGGTCAATGGGAGTGTGTGTGTGTGGGAGCGTGTGTGTGTCTGGGAGTGTGTGTGTGTGTGGGAGTGTGTGTCTCATGTCGAGGCAGTCAGTGATGGTGCTCCAGCTCCATCCCTCCCCGTTGCGAGGGGTACAGCTCCTCTCCAGATTTTTGTGGCAAGGAACCAGTACATCTGTGAAAGCTTTTTACACAAACATCGCTGCTCGGGGAAGAGTGCGTGTGTGTGTGTGTGTTAGACCTGCTGATTTGACCACTCGCACAAAAAAACGTACCCCTGCTTTGTTTGTGTCCATGTACTGTCACCCAGTGTCTGGATACCTGACAGAGCAGAGTTGGCTGGCTCCTATTTAGGTTCCTGGTGTTCTCTAAAAGCTTTTTTGAATCGCAAAGAAGGACAGGCTAGCTTTGATGTGAGTGTGCGCACATGCGCCTGTATCCGGGCTCTGCACTTGTGTGGATTTTGGAGAAGCTCTGTTAGCTGGGGCAGCGATGCATCTCCGGGTTGCTGTCCAATTGGCAAGCCCTGCCTCGAGCTCGGCAGCAGAGCTGTTGACCAGGGAAACGGCCTCAGCCTCGCTCCCTGAATGGGGGTTAGGGTTAGGGACGAGGAGGCGAGGAGGTGGAGTCCGCCTTTCACAAGAGGAGTCGCTAGCATGCCAGTGTGCAAGTTAAACAGAAATAGGTTCATCTGGCCATTCTGTTAGCCTATTTTTGTCCTTCTTTTCCTTCCTTTGTTCACTGCTACTTGCTTTTTAGTCGCATAGACAAGCTCCTTGTTGTGATTTTGAAAAGTTGAGTGTGCTTGCGAGAGATACCTTTATTTATACATTCTGGCTTCAAAACATCTGTCAGAGGAGGAGATGAGGTTGAAAATAGAGATGGCTGGTTTGTGGTTCCACTCTCGTTTCGGAGGAACATGATTGCTCTCGCAGGATTCTCAAACGTTTCACACTGACTTGGTCACAAGGGAGCACTCTCTCTCTATAGGGCTGGATGAGTACATCAGTTCATCAGTAATAAAAAAAAAACACTGTTCTTTTAGATAGATGTTTTAACAATGTTTTTATATAGGGATTGCTGATATAGTGATTTAGGCTAAACAGTAGTGTTAGTGGATGACAGAGAAACAGACTGCAGGCTGCCTTAGTTGCTTCTCTGCCAGGGGTCGTGGAAATGAAGTATCGATCTGGCAACAAGCGTAGCTATGTATGTGTCAGGAAGACGGGTCTGTTTATCCAATAAAAGGTTATCTGCCTCTGTCTGTCATTAAACATGGAGAGACAAAACAAAAGTCGAATATTGCCCCGCGTCTCTCACGCCAGTGTGTCCATGCTCCACCCCAGGAGGAGTGTGAGCGGGGCCACCCTGACGCAGGAGGGCGTGGGTGGACAAGACAGCATACTGGGCCAGGGGCGTAGAACCGGAGCAGTGGGCGGGCACCTTCCTGAGCCCTGCCTGAGGTGCCTGGCTGTGCCAGTCCCGCCGTCATCCAGACGGCACAGTGTGACTGGTCGCGGGTCGCACACTGCCGGATCTCTTCTGCCGCAGCCATCCGACAGGCTGAGGAGAGGATGAAAGCTGTCTGAGTGTCCTCGCTGTGTTTTCTGTTTCTCTTGTTCCTTCGCTGCTCGCAACAAAGAATGGCAGAAGTGAAGGGAAGAATGAGATGCCCCCTTATCACCTACACACACACACTTAGATGCGCACCGTACACACACACACACACACCACACACGCACGCAAAACCTTTTCACCACACCGCGCCACTCAGTGTTGCATCGAAAAGCTGCCGGCTCACAGGGATTTATTTTCACTTTTCATTATATCTTGTTATGGAAAAGAAAATGAGAAAAGAAGACACACCAGCATTATCCTGGAGCCTTGGCTCTTCCTTTGTCAAATGTAACAACTGCTTTTCCATCTCATCGCAGTGAGAAAACCGGTGGCATGTGGAAGAACCCAGATTTGATCTAACCCTCGACAAGCATTTAATGAGAACACTAGTTTCATTTTGGTTTCTTAATGTGTTTTTTCCTCCCAGAACATGAGTGACGCCATGGCAGTGCTCCACAAGCTGCAGACAGGGCTGGACGTAAACGTCAAGTTCACCGGGGTACGAGTGTTTGAGTACACCCCTGAGTGCATCGTCTTTGACCTGCTGGACATCCCGCTCTACCATGGCTGGCTGGTGGACCCCCAGGTAAAGACCTGCTAGTCAGTGTACAAACACATATTAGCAAGGTGAAATGACCACACAGCCACTACAAGGGCTTTGGTGTTCTTCAGTATTGTCTTTCTCTTGGCAACTTGACAGAGGGGTTATTTGAGCTTGTTTGTCATTGCTTCGAAAATGACAAAGTTCGATAAATGGTCTCTTTCACTCTCACACACACACTCTCTTTCTCCTTCTGCCTGTCCTTCATTCTCCACAGATGGGTGACATTGTGAAGGCAGTGGGCAACTGCAGCTACAACCAGCTGGTGGAGAAGATAATCTCTTGCAAGCAGTCAGACAGCAGCGAGCGGGCCGGGGAAGGTGGGTGGATTGGCCTTACGTTGTTGCTCGTCGCTCTGCTCCACCCTCCTCTCCGCATCCAGGGCTCTGCTCGATAAGGCTCACAGTTCACTCCATTTCCTCCTTTGTGCTGAGCAGATAAACCGAGCGAAGCAAGTGGCTGGCCTCAATGTTTCTGTGGAGGGCTGCCTGTAGTTCAGCTGGTTTCTCTCTTTATTTCTCTTTCTCACACAGACACAGACTCAAACGGCTCCAATAGTGTATAAATATATTCAATTGGCCTGATAATATATTCAATATATTCAAAGCCTATTTTAGGCTTTTCATACTTATTGCGTGAATAAACAAACAGTGAGTTGGTTAGCAGGGCTTAAAACCACATCTTTTCTAACTCGAGGTCTGGTGACTTGTTCTGGTCTTCTTAGTCCCGCTCTGTCTGGAGGTGACCATGTCTGCCTGGAGCTCTCACACAACTTCCCCGATCAGCAACGCTGTTTCCACCTGCACGTCAGCCTCCATCACCGCTGTGTCCGTGCACGTCCTATTTACACCTCGCACTAACCCATCACGCTCTTTCTCTCGATCTCTCCCCTTGTCCTACCCTCCCTCCCACGACACCTCTCTCCAACCCCCCCCCCTCCCTCCCTCCCTCCCTCCCTCCCTCCCCCCTCCGCCTCACGGCGTCCGCAGGGTTCGTAGCGGAGCAGTTCCTGCACAGCACGGCAACCCAGCTGACGTACCACGGCCTGTGTGAGCTCACCTCCACCGTGCAGGAGGGCGAGCTAGGAGTCTTCTTCAGGAACAACCACTTCAGCACCATGAGCAAGTACAAGGTAACCTAACCCCTCCTGCTCCTGGCCGTGTTTCCAAACCACTAAATAGGATCCATGTATAGAATTGGGAGTCTGTTTCCGACCTTTTCAGCTGTGTGGATGTGCACTCCGATCTGCCGTCCCCCCTAGTGGACACAATGGGCCTTGCAGGCCTGAGAACGTTTGAGGACAAGTTGTCCTTTTCTCTGTGACTTCCACCTCGCCACGGCCCACTCGCCATGTTAAACATGCAAGGTTAGAAGGTTCGGAACTGTTCCCTTTTTGTTGACCTCACTCAACTTCAGATAGAGCGAGCCTTTACATACATGTTATGTGGTTAGGTTATTTTAAAGACCAGGGATCTCATGTATAAACATGGATTTTGGAGACAGTGGGAATGGGCGACGCAGATGGTGAAGTGGTGTACTGTAGTCAGACTGCAGAAAGTAAATGTGGGAAGAACAATTACTCGTAATATTTATATATTTTGTTTTCTTTACACATCAAGGAAAAATCCAGCAGTGTTATCTGCACTTGTACTGAGTGATAATTGTTCCATAAACACCTTGTAAAATCCAAATCAAATCTTAAATAAAAATTCAGCGCTGTCTCACCATCACATTGTCCACTATGGGTGCAGGAGGAGGATATGGCCCGACTGCATGGAATACAGGATAACATCACATATCCTACCTTTAGATAACTGCAGAACATAGTGTATAACTAAATATATTTCTTTAATACTGTGCATATATCATCATATGTCAAATACAGCGGTTAAGCTATTGCTACACTCTACGTCCTCGTTATCCGTCCAAACTTTAATACTGTTCATAACAAAACCAACATGAAGAATAATGTGGTTTTTCGGGCCTCCACCTCACCTACAAGTATTTCAATGTCAGTGTCTGAGAATTTGCGCCTTTTAGTTTTTTCCCCACCTGTCGCCATGATTCACCATAAAGAAACATGCCAGGGTCATTAATATACTGGATCAGCGTTCATGAGGTGCTTTGCATTGACTATTTATGGTTAAAAATGGGCGTGTTCAGGGCGGGATAAGATGCTGATTCAAGTATGCACACTTGTGCTAATCTGCCATTTATAAAGGGAACATTGCTTACAGGTGTGCGTACGCAAGGTTTTTATAAGTCTGATTTTTGGGGGGCGCAAGCCATTGTAGGCTTTTGGACGTACGTATACTTTTAGTATGAATTCTACGCACAGTTTTATCAATGAGACCCCAGCTCTTTGTGTACAGCATACTCAGGTTTTTTGGTTGTTGTTTTTTTTAACCCTTGTACTGCCTTCGGGTCACATGACCCAAAGGTCCATAACGAACCATCGTTGTGTTTACCCAATTTTACCCAATACAAAAACAAATAAAAATAATTTTCTTTTAACCTTTGCAATGTGGGGGATCTGAGACAGCCCAATGGTTAAAAGAAAATGCTTCAATTTGTTTTTGTATGCGGTAAAGTTGTCGCAATACGACGGTGGGTCACAACGACTGATGGGTCAGAATGACCCGAAGATAACACAGACACCCAAGTCCTTATCAGCCTTCTGTTAACCATGGGGCACCATCAGCCTCCTCCCCTCCTCCCCAATGACTGTTCTTCACACTCAGTTACACCCTGTTTCCCCAGAGTGGAGGGATCAGCACAACCTGTTCCAGCGCTGCTACATTCTCCTCAGTCTACCTAGTGTGGCTAGGGGACACGGGGAGTCCGAAGCCACCCCCCACCCTCCCCGTCTGTTATCAGGGCTGCGGGGACAGGCCCTTCCTGTTATCAGAGCAGGGGAAGTGACGCAGGCCTGAGAGCGTGTCGCAGCAATGCCGAGCTGAGCAAAGAGTGTAGCACCTCTGACCTCCAGATCTGCACCACTCACGAGTACAAAGCCCTCTTTCTCACACGTCGTCACACTCACCGCACTCATTCCCTCTCAAGTGCCGGGATAGAGTTCCGTCAACACTCCCATTCCGCAAACTGTCATAGAAGCTGCCTCAAATCAAACTTGATTTCTATTTTATATTTATAACGCAGTGGTGGTGTTACTTTACCCAAGGGTTAAAGTAAGTGGTGCTAGAAGGGTGCTGGTTTGCTGGCGGTGGTGAGAGCGGGGGTGTGATGTTTGTCTGGCAGGGTCAGCTGTACCTGCTGGTGACCGACCAGGGCTTCCTGACGGAGGAGAAGGTGGTGTGGGAGAGCCTGCACAACGTGGACGGGGACGGGAACTTCTGCGACTCAGACTTCCGCCTGCGGCCCCCTTCTGACCCGGAGACGGTGTACCGTGGCCAGCAGGACCAGATCGACCAGGTCACACACACACACACTCCCCACCCTCAACAACCATGAAGGCTTCTGAATAATAAACACATCAGCATTCAATGTGGTGACAACTGAACATCAAGCCACAGTTAAACCCTGCTCTGACCATCTGTACTGAGACAGTTATATTCTGTCTAAGTAGCGAGGCAAAGTTCTTTAATAATAGATGATAAAAGCTTCCCGGCACCCCATTACCAGCTCCACAGCTGTACTGCTTCACTCCACACACACACACTTTCTCCCCAGATTTGATCCGCCTGAATTCCTGATCAGCAGATCAGTCACATGTAGCACCCACCCTCTGTATACCATACTGCGGCGCGCTCCACCAATCTGCTCTTTGATTGGCTCTTTAATAATTCACGTCGTGTGCATTTCAGCATCACCACAGCTGGCTGCTGATTGGTTATTGTGTGCGGCCTGCTCTATGCTGTCTGGCAGCTGTGTGACTGGTGTGACGACAGCTGGGTCCCACACCCACCACCCACTTCTAGAGAGAGAGGGGGGGGGGGGTCACATTTCATCCCTGTACCCACACACAGACTCACACCAGAGGACATCACAGCAGACAGTTAAGACTGGGTCCAGTCCAGAGCGGATTGGTTTAACTCTGCCAGGGTTATAAACAGAGACCTCTTCTGTTGCCGCATGTTGGTTTGTAGGTGTTCAGATTATACACAGTGACATATCACACAGTCAACTGTTGATGATAACTATGTAAATGAAAACTCACTCACTGTGTTTGTGTGTGGGGTGTGGTGGATGTGGGTGTGTGCGTGTGTGTGTGCACGTGTGCCCGTGCAGGACTACCTGATGGCGCTGTCGCTGCAGCAGGAGCAGCAGAGCCAGGACCTGCAGTGGGAGCAGCCGCCAGAAGGCCTCAGCGACCTGGAGCTGGCCAAGAAGCTGCAGGAGGAGGAGGACCGACGCGCCTCGCAGTACTACCAGGAGCAGGAGCAGGCCGCCGCCGCCGCAGCAGCAGCACAAACCCAGGTCCGGGAGGATGGAGATGTGGAGGGATGAGGAGGAGGAGAGAGCCTGATGAGGAGGAGAGTTAGTGGTGGCGGGGGTAGATCAGAGGCGGGAAAGGAAGAGTTGTTAGAGGAGTTGTGGCAGAGACGGGGGGGTTTTGAGACTTGGGACTTAGATCTTGACAGCTTTTACACATTGCTACCTTTACGAGCTTATTGAACTCCCAGGCCTTTCTGGAATATTCCGGTTGCCCATATCCTGTGCATTCCAGTCAGCAGGAGGCTGAGTGTTGACGCTGCTCCTTGTTGTTGCAGCAGGGTCAGCAGCCGCCAGCAGGGGTTGAGGAGGCGGACGGAGGTGCGGCCGGGCCGGCCGGGGGGGCAGCGGGGCCAGTCGGGGCCACGCCCAGCCCAGGGAAGCAGCCCTCCTCCACAGAGAAAAAAACGAAGAAAGAACCCAAGGAGAAAGAAAAATGTGTCATTTTGTAACAGAGGATGTGTGTGTGTGTGTGTATATATGTGTGTGCGTGTGTGTGTGTGTGTGGATCAGAGAGGGAGGAGGAGGCGAAGGGCAGCATGTCTACCTAGATCTTACAGCTAATGCACAGCCCCCCCTCCTGTTGATGAACCAAGGTGGAGGGTGCAAAGGAGAACGGAAATACTTAGAGTGACGACAAGACTTAAGTGATGAGTTTCCGTTCCCAAGCCACTGGTGCCTGCCATCCTCTACTCTCAGTGGACCCTGGACAACAGAGGAAGGGACACTATCACGAAGAACACCAAGCTTTCGTACAGTTGGCCAAACTTTGTTACAAGTTGCACAGTGCACTATGTTTGTGACGCGGGGTCAAGTTCATTGGGAGTGACTTTATAGCTAAATGGAAAAACCTAAAGAAACAGAATATCACTACTCACTATTGCATCTTTTTGGGACACCATTTCATGCATCTTTTTGGGACACCATTTCGTGTTCATTTTCATGGCAGTTGATAAGCTATTTTTTTTTATAAATTATAATTACAGCACATCGTATAGAAATGCCTGCTATAGATGTATCTTGTTTTTTGGTTGTTAGTTATTGTTGGTCACTTACATCTATATAATCATAGTCAAGAGTTTGACCAGAGTTTTTTAGCCTCCTTGCCAAATTGCCCACTGAATTCACGTTTGTATGTGAGTGCTATAGAGAAGTTTTATTTTGCTGTAAATTGAAAGGGATTTTTTGCCATTTGGAAATTAATATAAGCACCCTTGTGACAACCGTATTTGTTTCTCGTTTCAGACACTAGTACCCACCTCTATTCTGTCCTACAGAGATGTGGATTCCAGATAGCTTCACTGTTACATTTACCTACCCTCGTTGGGAATACCCATGTCCAGATATGCCTTTTGCCTTACTAGTGTATGGCAGAGTTCAATTCTGCTTTGTGTGTGTGAGGGTGTTCATGTGTGTGTTGCGTGTAACTCATTTTTGGCTGTCTGTCAGACCTATTTACTCAGCTCATTAATGTCTGCTTTTTATTTCATTTCTTTTGGAAATGGCATTTTAATTACACATGTACAGTACAGTATACAAGGTATGCCATATATATTTCATTTATATATTTTCCATCCATGACAGTCTGGACAACCAGACAGTGTGTAAACCGGTAAACATTGTCACCTGAGAGAGAAGGCTGGGTCTGGGCCAGATAGCTACTCAGCAGTATCCTACACTGACTTACTCTAATGGCCCCCCCATCTCTCTGACTGTCTGACTGCTGCTGACTACACCCCGTCAAGACATGATTTAAGATTAGTTCAGCTTGGGCAGCTGCCCTCATCCCTTCCTAGTTTAGTTCTGGAAGCAGGAGTTTTATATTGTGGCCATGATTGATCCCATGCGCTTCTCCTACTTCATTTGACAACTAGACTAATTTATATACATTGTGTATCAATGTAACAAATGCTCATTTATGGTGAAGCTAGCTAGTAGATTGCGCCATTGTCCTACTATGGTACTGCCTACTGAGAAACAGTTTTTTTATCTATACATTCCAGCTGATTGCCTTGACTGAAGCCTTGTGTTGTTTTTCAGATGTAGGAACAGCAGGAGGAACGCCTGGCAGTGCTAGCTTTGAGGTTTCCATTGTTGCTCTCTTACCTTTTCGTTTTTGTTGTCCAGAAAACGCACAGCTCCAGTCTTCAAGGCAAGCCCAGCAGTGTTGTGACTGTTTGTTTGCTTGTCATCTTGGACAGGCTGGTAGTAGTGGCACCCTTCCCTGCACGCTGGGCTTGACAGGCTGGGCTAAGCTGTGCCTGCCTGGCCCTCAAGAGGCCAGTCTTTCAACAAAAAAAGCCTTACAACATTTACAATAGATTTTTTAAGGACAAAAGGAAACAGGTGTATTACCAGAATGAGACAATCTGTAGATTTGAACATAGGCATCAGAAATACTCTCAGGTCTTCTCTGAAGGAACCTATCCTTGAGTGTCTTTTGCTCATATCTAGATGTGAATCAGCTGCCTTGGCAACATTGTTCTTGATATAAACCAGTATATTGTATTTGATACAGTACCCTGTCACTCCCCCATGAGAATGTGTTGTAAATGTAATCGTGTAATCACAACATATGTACCAGTAATATAAACTATTTAAACACACAATAGGGCAACTTTGTAGCTGTTAGTACTGGCTGTGCATTGTTATAACTGTCTACATTTATGGCTTTCGTTCTTTCAAATAGTAAAACTTGAGCTATTCTCAGGTGTACTGGGTGAAAGGAATATTTTCATATGTTGAATAACGTTAGTCATTAACTTGTTGCCCCTTTTTATTAAAAGGCTGCATATAGACAGTGAAATACGCTGCTAAGTTTTATGTCCCAAAAAGTGACTCAATTGGCAGGGTTGACAGAGCACCTTCCATGAAGTCAGTCGTGAGTGAACCTCCACTCCAGACTACTTTGTGACTTGCTGGCACCATACTAACGTCATTAAAGAAAGAGAAGCTCCTCTGTGTTAGTACAGATAACCTCAGTTCCCGCCTTGACTTGTGTTTATTAATGAACCAGTTGAAAACATTCCAAAGGCAAATTGTGGGAAGTATTGTCAAGTTAGGATTTTTCAAATAGCCTGGTCTCTGAGGATGCAGGAGTCATTTTGTGAGAAGCGATAACTAGATGCCCAACAAATAGTTCTCTAATAAGCATGCTATTGGGGTCCCTTACATTGCATTTGGTGTAACAAGTTCTGGATATTTTGATGTGTTATGTGGTTCAGTTTCAACCTTGTTCCTCAAATTGATTGATCTGAAGGGTTTTGTGTGGAATGTCTCAAGTGATTATTCGTAAGCCTTGTGATAGTGGTTGTCGGGTAAATACTGTAAAAGTTGTACTTTAACAAGGTAGTCCTTGAAAATGTAGTCATTGTAATTGGTTTTGCACTGTTACATTGATATGCACTACTAAGAGAAGAGAATCATACCTCATTTTATACAGAATTTAAATTGTGCTCCACTGCTATGGTTCTCTGGATAACACAGGCTAGGAGAATGTCTGGAGGGACAGCAGTAGTTTCTTTAAACATGATTAAGATGTGGGCTGTTTCTGAAGTATAAAAGGGCTGTTGAACTATTGGGTTTAAAGTACAGTAAATATACATGTGAATATGTAGCTCCATCAATAGAATGTGCTGCAGTTTACTACCTATACCTGTTCATCCGCTAAGACATTGTCACATCACATTTGACAGCATAGCTTTAAAGTGTGAGTGATATTATTGTAATGAAACTCCGCCTCCCAGTTGAGAAACATTGTAGAAGAATAAAAAGGATTGAAGTTAATTTACATTCTAAAAGATTGCTCAAAACAGACTGCAAGTAAATTGTCTGTTAGCAAAATAATATTTGACCTTAACATTTGGTGGAGCACAATGCATTGTTAAACACCCCAATCAATACTTGTATGTCTCAGTTTCATTTGTTTGGTTCTCTTGGATGCAATATCAGTTCCCAGATGTTATGTGATGCATGTATAGTGCTGAATGCAACTTAAGGCGTACTAATATCAGTAATCCCACAGTATACTTTAACTTGTCTTTTGTTTATACGTTCACTTTCTAACTACAAACAAAAATGAAGCTCTTGCTCAGTTATGAAAGTTCTTTTTTTGTTGGTTCAAATGTTTCACATGACCAAATAATGTATGTAGCCTTTCACAGTACAGTTGCAAAACTTAGATGGTGGTTCTCCTGTAACTAAATGCCTTAGACGAGGGACATTCAGCCTGATTATAAAAGTACCTGGACAATAAAAAGCAAAAAAGGAATTGCCTGGTTATTCCACGTCAGCCGTTTGTGAGAAAATATACAGTAAGCATTGAATGAGTCTCAAACGGCATCAAGATCATTTATTGACCTTCAGAGCACACAGCACAACTGCAAAGACCAAAGTTAATATAAGAATGCTTTGTTCTTGGTATTATACATACAGGAATTTGAGTTTAGGAAGGAGCAATTAACATTACATGAAAAATTGTTACAAATAACTAAAGCTGTACAATTTCTTCTAAAGGGTAGTTGAACATGTGCACAGGGTTGTAGAACAGTAACAGTAGGACTGTCAGGGAACCCTACATTGAGGTAAACACTCATCTATACAAAATAAAAACACTTTATTACCTTTTGGCTAGAAACCAGCTTCTATAAACACCTATAATTAAAATATATATAAAAAAAAAAAAAGAACTTAGAGGCTGATTTGAAATTAGAACCGTCGTGGTGCTCCTTTGAAGGGCTTGAACCCTCCTACACTACCGCTGGACATCGAGTTGTTGGTAATCTGTACAATTCTATTCATGCCGGATGAAGAGTGGCTGAGGAGAGAGAGACGGTAGTGTGAGATGTCACCACCATGACTGAGGTTTACAGTTATCTGGTAGTATTACCAGTAGATAGGGCCTGTACCTGGAGTGAGGAGCCATCATGCTGCCCCGGCTGTCTCCCATCCTGCGGTTGTCGGGGAAGCCCCTGGCCTGGGACCCAGCCCCACCATGCCACTCCTTCCTGGGGCCCTGCTCCCTCCCATGACGCTCCACAACCACTTGGCGAGCAGAACCAAACGGCTGGGGGGGACAAGACAGTTTGGTATTAACACCAGTATTGATAGATCTGTCATTTTTCCAGATGTAAGAGCTGGAGTGGGTTGAGGGTGTGTGGACGCTGACCTGGGCTCCTCCCATCACCATGGGTCGGCCTCCTCCGTCCCGGCCCCCGAAGCTGCTCCTGCCTCGGCTGGCGGAGGAGCCTCCTCTGAGGGCCAGCCCCGGGGCCTCCCTGCCCGGCCGCTCCGGACGCATCCGCACCGCGCCGCTACAGACACGCAGGGTTACACCAGCAGTCAGTCAAACAGAATACAAAAGGTACAACACTTTCAATTTGACACCACGTTTTAACACTTGCAATATGATAGTTGTTGGCTAGAAAGTCCTCCTATGAACAAAAATAAAACTGCGTGTAGGGTCTACAGCAGTCAACTTGTTGAAGATCACCTGGCTTCAACAGTCATTTAGTAATTTAGACCCTTATCCAAAAATTCTATAGGTTCTATGTTCATAATCCCATAGGTCTGAGATCCAGTATTCACATGAGCCAAGTTCAGGAGAAGCAAATATCAGATCCAAAAAGGCAAATCCTGGGTCCCCTTCTTACCGCATGTCTCCCTTGTTGGCGGGCATGCCACTGTCGTTTTTCCACCCACTGTGGCCAGTGTCCCTGGGGGAGCGGGTGTGGGACATGCCCGGCATGGACGCTCTGCCCCCGGCTGGGCGTTCGGGCATGGGCACGGCTCGTCGCTCGTCCCGGTCTCGAATCTCTCTGCGGTCCGTGTCCCGGATGTCGGAGCGAGCGGGTGGAGGTGGCTCGGCCCGGCGGACCGCATCAAAGTTCTTGGGGAAGCGCTCAAAGCCAGAGCTCTCTCTGTGGGCGGCCGGACGAGACTTCTTACTGTCGGGCTCTGCATCGAAGCGGTTACGTCTGGGGGGGGGGGGAAATGGAGGCGGTCGTTAAAAGGCAGGGTAGGTGCGTTTTGCAAAACTACCAATTTTGGCTTGAGTTTGAAAGTATCCAACCCAAAATATCCCACCCCCTCCCTCCAAAACATAAACGCGCTGGCTACTGTCAGAAGGACGACAGGCAAGTAACCCATCCAATAATTGCATTCAGTCTGAATGCAGTGATTGGTCGTGTTTATTATTCCTGCGACGGCCACAAATGTTTTATTTTACTAGAAAAGCATTGGATGTATCGATTGCCATCAGGATGTGATGTTTATTTCAGCAAATATGACCAAAAGTGCTTCTCAAAAACATGACTTACCCTGCCTTTAAAAAGGGCAGTCATGTCATAGTAGAGCGCCGTGGCCGAGCAGGGCAGACGTGTGGCCATGTGCCGACCGGGGGGGGAGCCTACCTGTCAAAGGTGTTGGGGGGCATGGGGGAGGCGTCGGGGAAGCGGCCCCTCTCGCGGGGGGTGAAGTCGGAGAAGCGGTTCTGCTGGCGGCTGTAGTCGGAGCCCTGGTTAAGACGGCCCACGGCGTCGGGCTGGATCTTCTTGTTGCCGTTCCAGTAGGGATCCTCCCTCCGGCTGAAACGAAGGGAAGACTAATGTCACCAAATGTACCTACAGGCCTGGAACACTAAGGCTGTAACAGTTCCATGCAAGTTACAGGTCAGTCTGCTAGATGGTGTCTGAGTCCAAGCATCCCTGCCAGCAAAGGGAGGTAGACAGACAGGGATAGGAGGTTCATGGTTCTTGTGTGCAGGGGGAACGACAAAGCAACATGCTACAGAGCTGCTCTGTAACTGATCCTGCAGGATCGACCAACGTCGAAACACTGAAGCCCAATCCGAGATTGGTTCTCGTCAAAGAACACTTGATGCCCCACAGTGTGATGAGTGTGTGACGTGCGTACCTGTGGTCGACGTCGCGGCCTCTCTTCAGGCTGTTCCTCTTCTCCTGTTCGTAGCGGAGTTGTTCCTGCTGCCTCCTCAGCTCCTCCCTCTCCCGGGCCATGCGCTCAGCCTCCTTACGACGCTCCTGGGGGGGGGGGGGGGGGGGGGGGGGGGAGAACAGGGGGCTCATTATGAACCACTGGTGGGTAGGGCGCAATCCTCTACTGACCCAGACACCGGTCAAGACCTACTACCAAGGCATGCCAAGACTCGGCCTGGTTGTGAACATGCCCACTGACTGAGGTGCCCCTCTCCCTCTGTGTACCTGCTCTATGCGGATCCTCTCCCTCTCCAGTCTCTCCCGTTCCATCCTCTCTCTCTCCAGCTTCTGCCTCTCCATCTCCAGCCTCTGGCGTTCTCTCAGCAGGTTCTCGCGCTCCTCGCGCTCCCGCATCAGACGGATACGCTCGCGCTCTCGCCTCTCGCGCTCCGCCATCTCGCGCCGCCTACGAAGGGGAAATTGTTTTCACGGTCGTGACCCGTTTATAGTCTGGGAAGCCAAATCCGCAAACTCGTTTCTGAATGGCTCTGTCCACCCACACATGCATACTGATTTTGCTCCAGCATAGTAAGTGCAGGACCAATCACAACTGTTGATCTGACATTAGGCAGGGGCTTAATACACTGTACTGAGGAGTGCCATTGAGACATTTACGCAAACAATCCAAGATTAAATGTTTCTGCATATTGGTTTGATGGGGGGGGGGGGGATATTGGTCAGAGGGCTGAGCAGTTAGGGAGTCGGGCTATTAATCAGAAGGTTGTTGGTTCGATTCCCGGCTGTGCAAAATGACGTGTCCTTGGTCAAGGCACTTCACCCTACTTGCCTCGGGGAGAATGTCTCTGTACTTACTGTAAGTCGCTCTGGATAAGAGCGTCTGCTAAATGACTAAATGTAAATGTAAAGGTCTGCATCTGTTAATAACACCCCTTGGACATCAAAAGAGGGTTAAGCTAACTGGTCAAGCAATGCCAGGCTACCTGCTTACAGCTCACCATCACTGATAAGCACAGAGACCAACAGGTGTGCATTGGACCCTCTGTGTGTGTGTGTGTGTGTACCTGCGCAGCTCCATAGCCCTGCGGATGCGCTCCAGGCGCACCAGACGCTCTCGCATCCTCTGCTCCTTCATCTTCTCAAACGGGAGGATGATGTCTTTGCTTCCGCCCTTGTTTGGGAAATCTCGCCCTTTGTCTTTCATCATCTCCATCTGCATGAAATCACACTGTGAGGTGAGGAAGGACTGAGGACATCGAGAGCCCAGTACAGATTTGGGCGGAATGATCCCATTTCTGACCTCTTCTGGTGGAATCAGCCATCTAGGTCTCCGCATTGGGCTGGGGAAACCAGGCTGGAGGAGAGAAGTGCAGGGGTACAGGTTAAAGACTGAACATCATTTTACAGTCATAAATCAGGGTGAGGATAATCCACACTGTTTATTAACCTTGTCAAAGTATCTTCCTCCCCCCCTCCTGAAAGGTTGTCTCATTCTGTTGAAATTGGGGTCTCCTTTGGCATGGTCAAGCACCACCATTTTAGCAGGGCTCTTGGTACCTGTCAACAAAAGGAGGAATCAAGTCTTGCACGCTACACCACACCAAAAGTCTGGACTCGAGGGAGACGGAGAAGACGTACGGCTGTGTTTCTTCTCATCCTTCTTGGAGGAGTCTTGACCAGAGCAGGACGTCGCTGCCTCAGACTTGATACTTTTTGACTCCTGTTTCTTGGAGGAGTCTTTGCAGTCTTTGTCTGATGGCTTATCCGACTTCTTCTCCTCTTTTTTGCCAGACGGCTGAGTTCTAACATCGATAAACAGACCAAAAGGAGGTTGAGACGGTCACAGAGGAGTCGGAAGGAACAATACAGAAGGGGAAAAAAAAAACATTGTTCTTTTTCCACTCACTTGCTAGTAGTTTTAGTTCCGGCAGCGCTGCGTTTGTCACTTGACTTGCTGGAGCCGTTTTTTTCCTCGGCCTCCTTCTTTGAAGGCTCCTTCTTAAATGGATCGCTTTTAACCTGGTAAAGAAAAAGAAAATGGCTTTCATCATTAAGACGAGTTGCTCATTGGCAAGGCCTTCTTAAAACTACGATTTGGGAAAGCATTCCAAATCGACGTCAAACTAGCTGTGTTAAGTCAAGGTGCTTCTCAAAACAGTTCATTCAAAACAGAAAAAAAACCATTATAGGACTTTGTACGAGTTAGGGTTTGTGAAATCCTCAAAAGAAAAGGAGATTTTGATTATCACTACAAGCTTAAACAACAGTTCTCCAGCCCTGAACCAATGAAAGGGGTCAAGTAGCGTACGGTCAGAGTTACTGATTACCCTTGAAATCGTTCCTCGGTTAACTCACCCTTTCAACAGAAATCTGCTGCCCATGCAGCTCAGTCCGATCCAGATGAGAGATGCATCGTCCCACCTCGGCGCTGGAGGACATGGTGACCAGGCCGTAACACTTCGCTCCTGGACTGCGGGCATTAGTGACCACTTTGGCACTAAAAACCTGAAGGTAACAAAAGAAAATAAAAAATAAAATATATATAAGCAGTGCCCTTCCCAACGAGTCCCACGACGCATTGTAAACTCTGGTGGCTCGATGTTACTCCATCTCTTTACTCCCACAGCCATCAAAAAGCTAACACTCCTGTATTAGTTCTCATGCACCTCATTGGGTGTGCTTTGCCTTCGGCAAGGGCACAACCTTTGTTCTCTCACATATATATTATTATTATTATTATTATTATTCTTTTTGCCCCCCTAAAACTCAGTCAATATTTGGCCTACATAGACAACGTAGGTGTCAAAAGTTTCGTCTTGGTAGCGATTGAGTTGCTTCTGTTGGAATTTACATTCCGTTGCATGGTTTAGGCTTAAGTTAAGTTTTTGTGGCGAAAAGTGAAGCTAACGGTGGCTAATTTGCTAGCCACAGTCACTGACGTTACTAACGTCACTGCGTCACTAACGTCACGAAAACACGCGTGACTACCTTTGGCAGAACATTCGTTTCGCATCTGTTAACTTGGGGGATAGCTAGGCTAACTATAGCTTTACTGCAAGGCAGCTGCAGAAACGCCACAAGAAAAGAGGCCAGGGTGATAACTATTTACTCATTTTACTTTGTGATATGACACACAATTGTGATGTGTAATGTACAATATAAGCTGATATTATTAAGGAAGTACATCTACTTTCGGAAACAGTAGTCTACTATTTCACTGAAGTATTAGCATCATGACATTAGCCTGTGTTGCCCGGGCAACACATACTACAGTGGTCTATGATGTATCTGTTTTCAATCGTTAAAATAAACATTCCTCACAAATACATTTTCGTTGTAGGATTTATTCTGACATTAGAAAACGATTTGTTGGTGAAATTACCATTACCTGTGGTTTCAAACCAGTGTAGCTCACTGCAACGCTGTAGCTTACACGAGACACACTACAAAAACATCTACACTACACAGCTGTTTAGGAAGTCAAACGGCGACAGAACATGTTCGGCACTCCCCTTACTTAAATCAAAAGTCTATCTAACTACTAACCTGAACTTCATTGCCACAGCCTAAACGTTGTCAATCTGTTCATGAAAATAATTCATTTCAGCTTAAACCGTACAACGGAACGTTAAATCCAATTCAACCAACGCAATCGCTACCAAGACGAACACAGCAGTAGTCTAGTACTGTACCGTAGTAGTACAATTTACCGGGGCAGATTCTCCACACAGGGCTATATCGCATTTTGCGTTGTTACTGACAATGATCGCTACCAGTGAGCTTTTTATGAATGAGCGATTTTCCACTAAATAAATGTCAAGCTTATTTACGTTTTGGGGGGCATATTTTCAGTTAGCAGATGGGACTGTTTGAATCGCGATTCCATCTTCTACTACCGGGTAACGTCGTAGAATAATCTTCAAAGGGGGTTCTTTATTAATGAATGAATGCAATGAGTAGGCTAAATGCCTGAAAATATCATGAGAAGGGAAAAACTTAAAATGACGTTTAAGTCATAGAGATTAGGTAAATTTTTACAGCGGTCTGCCAAATGTATTCGTTTTGATTCAACGTTGAGGCTGCCTCTTGCAGGGGAAATGAGAAGACATCTATTTAATTCTACACTTCACTCGTATTTTCAGTTGTAAATGAGCAGCAAAAAAATGCTTTTAAATCTATGTAATCTTTATAAATAATAAGTATGCATTTTTATATAAAATATACAGAAATATCAGTTGTAAAAATGTCATTCAAAAACGGACCCCTGTGCAACAGACGCAAGCAAGCACACCCTACAATTTCCCCAGAAATTGTACCCTCTCTAGTTTGATTTGTGCTTAGCCTCCAGTTTGAAAGAGTAGATGGAGCAGGCTGTGTTAAAAGGTGGTGTTTAAAGCAGTGTTTGCAAGTGTCAGGACACATATACATATATCATTGACATATGAATGTATTGTCAGCTACCAAGAGTGAATGACTAAATGTAAATGTAAGAGTCTTGGCAAAGAAATAGTTTATGACTATAAAATGGTATCAAAGCATGTTAATGTGTTCCATACTGGAAATATCACCACTTGCATTTCCTCTTTATCAGAAGGTTGTTAGATCTGATTAGCCTACCAGAGATTCAAAGGAATTTTGTGGAGAATAAATCATTTAGTTATTTTTAAACATTTCTCTGGACGCAAGCAAGGACATTTGCTTTTCATCTTGTTCATGAGTTATGAAAAACAGTAGGCTTAGGAGAACAAAGGCTTGTGCATTTATCAAACATTATGCAGGATGCATTATGACCTTCCCCAGAATCAATTATTCCACCCATTTACAGTCACATCCACTTCCAGCTCAATTGCACTAGCAAAATACCAATTTGCCACTATCGTTTAGATGACCACGGCACTAAGGACAGTACACTCCATTGCCTTTATTCACACACAGCTTGGTTTTGAATGCAGTTCTTCCACAGTCCTGATGCCTTTACTTGAAACAAGTCCCCTTCTTACCTTCCCATATTTCCCAAAGAGGTTCTTCAGGTCAGCAGCTTTGGTGTTAGAGGACAGGCCGCTCACCCAGATGTTGCGAGTGGAGCTGCTTGTACTGCTGCTACCGGTACCTGCTGAGACAGCATACACGCCTTTAACAAAGGTAGCCACAGTCAAACTAACACTACCATTAAGAGCAACTGGACAATTTCAAGATCACATACATGCCAAGACCCAATCAATCATAACCGTGCTAGCGTTTGACTTGGAATAATCTCATATCTTATCGCCTAAATGTTCTACCTTATTCATCCCCCCTAACAGAAGCTTTCATAACTTGGAACACATTTTACTAAGACAGGTGGGCTTGATACGCTCCACTGAGTTGAAGACTCACTGTTTAATTTCACATATGTAACAAACAAAAGTCTTACCCTTGTCATCTTTTGTGGCTTTTCCATCTCTGTCTTTTGAAGAGCTAGAAAGCAGATTGAGCAACAATAACAAGAGACAAGAAATGAGCGCCGGCACATGAACCCCCCCGTGGAAACTGACAGACATAAAGTGATGCATATTGTTACAACATAACCCCCCCAAAAACTTGAGCAAAAATTCCCCACACGCATGTCTTGCATATGGACAACACTTCCATAATGGTTTCTTTCATTGCTTTTCCATTGGTGAAAGAAGGGTCAGGTTCACAGCCAATTTAATCCCTGGTACTTTGAATCTTCAGGAGTGCGTTAGACTTCACAGCGAACCATTTCATAGGTTTCACAAAAAACTGGTCACAAGGACTACTTTTACAATGCCCTAAGTGGGAACTGGAAAAGGCAATAAAAGTGCTGGAAAGGTCAAACAAACAGGCGTGTTTTCATCTCCTTGTCACAAATTACCCAACTTCAGAAAAACAAATGATAGTAACAAATGGCAGGATTAGGTACATCAATGAACATTTCCCTTTAGAGAGAGAGGAAAAAAAAAAATGCAAAAAGTCTTGATGCTACCCACAATGCTGCGTTCTTAGTGAGCTGGAACTTGGTAGTAGTATCAAAGAACTGACATAGAAAGACAAACCTCTTTGCTTGACCTGACGCCCCAGTAGACGAGGGGCCTTTCTTCCCAGAATCCTTTTCTTTGTCTCCCATTTCAGGTTTCTTCAAGGCCTCTCTGCTGTCCTTCTTGGAGGGGTCAATCCTGGGCCCGTCATCTTTCTTACCATCTTTATGGCCGTCCGTCACTTCCCCCTTCATGTCTTCTTCCTGGTTCATCTCAGCAGAGGCCTCTGGCTCGTCACAGCCCTTGTCTACCTCTGAATCTGGAAGTTTCACATGTTTACCTGTTTCCAGGAGGTCATCGCCATCAACGTCCAATGTGATGGCATCTTCGTTCTGGATAGAGACGGATAGGTCATCGTCCTCAACTTCTTTGATGCATGTGGGACCTTCGGTTTCAATCTCTGCCGCTTGGTCTGCCTCAGTGTCTGGGTCAACCTCAGCCTCGGCATCGGCATCAGCCTCTGGTTCTGGATCAGCCTCGGCATCAGCCTCTGGTTCTGGATCAGCCTCGGCATCAGCCTCTGGTTCTGGATCAGCCTCTGGTTCGGCCTCGACTTCGGGCTCGGCCTCAGCCTCTGCATCAAGCTCAGCCTCGGCTTCAGCCATTGGCTCAGCAAGGCCGTCCTCACAGGAGGGTGATTTAGAATTTTCACGAGTACCATCATCTGTCTCAGTTACATCTGAGGGATTCAATAAAGGATAAAACATGGCAAAACACAACGTTTAACATTGACATATCTGTGTTACTGGACCTAAAAAGTAGAATAGACAGCAAGTTTAGCATTAGTGGTGATTGTGGGGGAGAAACCACAGGAACACACAAAACAAACATTCCTCAGTGGAAAGGGTGGTGTCATTCAATATTCTCCTGGTCCGTGTCCAGCACAAAGTTCCATCACAATCCAGACAGATTAATGTTCATTTCGATGTTTCCCTTTCAGTCTGTGCCTTTCATCAGTGTGACTTGTTGACAATCGTTCGAGTGAGTAGAAAAGGGCTTCAGTCCATTCTCTTTTGGAAGGAAAAAAATGAAAATAAAAATACAGAAAGGCACGGTAGTGTAGTTCAGTCCCATGATGTGGCCACTTGACATCTTTCCTGGCCCTCCTCCATATCTTCTGTCCCATGTAAATGCCAATCAAACAACACCCCAGGGTCGGGTTGAAAACTCAGGAGCGTCATCTTCAATTATCTATCAACTGAAGAGTCCTTCTTGCATCACCCAAGTCCTTAACAACTGTGTGTCCACAAAGCACCCCATCATGAAGGCCTTTGGAGATTCAGAGCTCATCTTCAATAATGAAGCTCTGGGGGAGCAGAGGAAAACACCTGATGATGGGCTCATGTCATCTTCAGCCTGCATCTCGCTCTTGTAAGCTTGCAATCCGTCAGTCCAGGCTTCTCCTTAAACGTTGAAACTACTTGGTGTCTCCAGGGGCTCCATGTCTTGATGTGTCCGTGTTGAAGAGTCTTGTCACATTATTTTTATGGGGCATAAAAATATTGCAAGAAAAAGATGTGCCTGAAGCCAATCGCAGAGGGAATGTGTCCCTAGAATGATGAGTCCCGGTTGAAGTGTGAGGCCAGTATGTATATGAAGTGCAATGCATTGTACGAGGGAGGGTAAAGAGTTGCCAGTCTGCCTGCAAAGGTTGTGAAATAACATTGCCTACCCCTGATAGTCAATCCTGAAAGTGAAACCTGACCAAAAAAAAAAATGTAATCAGTTCAACTGAGTTTGGGAACAAACATACCTTTTTCCCATCCATCCTCTTCTGTCTCCTGTAAAGTGAAACAAGAGGCATTTAAGCAATGCAAGCTTGCTTGAACCAAAGTGGTAAGTATGCTATAGAGATCCAATGCCAACATACCTTCACAAAAGATTCTTCATCTGCAGTGGCAAAAGATTCTTCTTCAGCAGTGTTGTCAGCATCCGAATCCGCTTTTTTCCCTAAATCGAAAAGTTGCTACACTTAAGTTAATGCAAATAAACACTAAATGACAGTTACACAGATGTGGAGACGCCCATGATACAAGGAAATGTTACCTTTGGTTTTGGCATTTTTTCTGGCAGGTGTGTCTGCTGAAACTGGAATTTCAATCTTGTCTAGATCGCCACCTTCTTCTTCAACAGCCTAAGCAAAATTCCATTCGTAACAGATTACATGTTATAATATTGCAAAATGAAAGATAGCAACTATTTTACAAGACTTAAAATAAGAAACGATGTTTGTCAATCTAACTTGCCAAGTTGTCAGTAAAATTTAAGGCCTGCGACCAACAGTCATTCAATTAGTCGAAATATTAACACGGAACGGTAAACAATGTAGCCCAGGCCAGGGACCGTGCAAACAACCAAGCATACTACCGTTTGCTACAACACATTGTATGCAATATGTCCATGTACAATCCCTGCCATTCACAAAGAAAGAAACTTAAAAAGTAGACCAACGAACATGCAATAAGGTTGGATTGCAATGAATGATTAGTAGTTGGACGTACTCAAGAGTTATTTACTAATTTGGGCAGTGTACGAACACATGTTTAAAAAATATCTGGCCCATGTCTCGACGTGAAGCTGACGACTGCACAACATTATGATAGGCCTACCTGGCGTAGCTAAACCAAGTGATTAACTAGTCATTCATTCAATGCAATTTACCTCTCACTATACATCCCACGGCAGAAATTTGTATTCATTTTTTTTTTTTTATTGGCGGTATTACAATGACTTCAAAGATGGCTAGCTACTGTCTGTACAGTAGGCTCTGCAAAAGGACAAAAACGACTCGTCAGCAAGGTTCTGTGTTGTGCATTGAACGCAGAAGGATAAATTGCCTTACCTGTTTCAGTCTGGCAATAAGAACATTCTTTACACCAGAAACATCTAAATTCCTTCGTTTGAGTTCAGATTTAAGATCAATTACTCTTAAATCTGTTATTTTCTTTGCCTCGGTCGAAATGGCACCCGACGCCATTTTACTACTGTGGTAGACTGTGTGGCGGATTAATCCTTCTTTCCTTTTTAATGGCCGATTGCAACCAACATTGAGAGGTGCATTACCGCCACCTACTGTTTGGGAATGTGAGGACGGCGGCATAGGCCTACCGCTGCAACAATGCGGTTCAAGTTTGCGTCCAAATACCCGTGCTGCCACAAGTGTGGCATAAAATATGTTGAATGTCCCAATACATATTGCCTGCGTCTCAAATCGCATACTTTCCCTAACAGCTTCACCTGTAAAATGTAACATTTTAAATTCCTTTACAAGTTTTTTTTTGTGCCTCATTCCAGGGCTCTCAAGTTTCACGCATTCGTCGTGAGACACGCATATCAACCATTTCTCACGCAACACCTTGTATTTCTCACGCATTTTAACAATTTCTCCTGCTGAGAATAAAGGATAACTACTCCCGCTTTATACAATTATTTGAGAGGCCAGGCAGACTGAGGGAAGTTTTCTGCTGAGTTGACAGGCATTGAGATGTTGTCACGCACCCTTGTGCCAGATTGAGTTATGTTTTTCTATGCACCTATGTTTCCCTAGTTAGAAACAGTTTTAGCTACTGACATAGCCTACATTAAAAATCCCCATGTCAGTAACAAGTTACTGCCTCCTGCATCCTCCTCATAACCAAGGCCATAATATGGGGATGGGGAGGAATATTATTCCACTCCATCAGCATGCAATGCTGCCCTGGTCCCACACTCATGAAAACATAATCATCAGAGCAAACAACACGGGGCTCACCACAGTCCCCTGTGGAGTCCCATTAGCCACTTTACCTACACTAATGTAATAATAAACAAAAACAGCTATACCTTGGCCCCCAACCCAGTTTCACAAGGACATTTTAATATAGCCCTGCAAATCTCCCTACCATTAGCTGTCCCCTGTGCTTAGAGTGGCCACAAGGACCACAGCCTTCCTAACTCACTAACCCTATAGCCATACAGCTTTCTCTGCCTCTCTCTGGTATGCATCACATGACAACACTGCACTTACAGTTCACTGAACAACCTCACCACCTGAACACTAGTCTGAACTGAATGAAAGTGGCGGCCCTACACCTCACCATCCCATCGCCTCAGCCATTCAGCCAAAATCCTCTCTCTAATGTCGGCCTTTACCTCTTCTCTCCCGAATGGCACATCCATCTTAATATCCAAAAACCTGTCACGTGAGTGCCAGAGGTGGATCCGAATGCAGACTGAGTCAAGGCAGGATCACAAAAAAACGAAAAGTAGTTATTTTCGAAAAACCCACAAGGAAACACTTTGTTGTTGAAACCAACAACAAACGAGCAAACTGAAAACCTCACACAAACACTTGAAGAAGTCTCTTGTTTTACCTAATTGCTGTCAAAGTACCAAGTCAATGAAGTCTGTTGCCAAGTACAAGTTCCAGAAAAAACAACAACATTTATTACAGATCTGTAAGGTGCAGTTGTCTGATACACTCAATTTGAGCATCTCAGAGGACTGGACAATGAATACAGGAATGAAGGGACACAATATGGGAGGTTTTACTCTCACAAAAAACGTTAGGGAGCGACATCAACATAGCCTTCGCAAGCACAGACAGAAGATACCGCATTCATGATGCTAGATAGCGTTTGTTTAGTCTTTAGAAGATTCATAGAAATGGTAACATTGTGACCTTGGACCTACACTAGTGTCTCAGACATTCCCTAGTCGCATCTTACAAATAACTAACTTATGGCTATGAAGGCATAAGCAAGCTTTAGCAAGCTGCATAATGCCAGTTTATCAAGGTGTAAGCAACACAAATCATAGGTCGGCACATTTCTCTCCTGGACATGACCAAAGGTCATGTTCTCATGAGGTAATATAGCAGGGTATAGATCGAACATCGTTTATTATATTCTGAACATTCAAAACAGTATAAGAGTAATAAAGTAATCATTAGGTGTAATCTTTAATGATTGTTAATTGATCAGTGGTTAACAGACCTCTTCACACTTAAGACACAGGTGCAGGTCATCACACAGAGGCAAGGAGAAAACAGGGAAACATAGCTGCAAAGAAAAACATGAAAACTCAAACTGGAGCACAAGTGTACGTGACAAGATCTCAATTGGGCTTTAGCCAAGACATCCACAACCTCATTCCCAGTGACTCCAACATGTGCAGTGTAGGGACCCATCAAAATCCCACATCAATCCCTAACCTCTGTAACTGCATCAAGAATGTTCACACCGTCAGATCTTCCAGACAGTAAACAACACGAGTATCAGTGTCCTCCACCTACTGAAGTACCGCCACCAAACATCTCAGTAGAATACACAGACAGATGAAGTCACACTTCATCTATAGTGTGGAGGTTGTAAATTGGATTCTGAACCCAACCAAATAAAGCATTGTCCTCCCTTCTGTACTGCCAATACCCAATATGCAATGAACAAGGAAATGTACAATATATGACTGAATTAAGGTGTTAGATAATTCACTGACCAGTCGATTCTATGACTTTACATCTCCATCCATATGCTGACAGGGGGTGCGGGCGAATTTCTTCTCACCTGTTGAACTGTATAGCCCTTTTCACAGCATCTGGCCCACACCCTCTGAGGGGTGGTCACAATGGTTGGAGAGGAAGAGGACCTGCTTTTTAATGAGTTATCATTAAAAGCTGTCTATACTGTTTTGAACAACTTTTAATGCCATGTTAAAATGGGTTGTTCAAAATAAAAAAAGGATTCTGAAATTGGATTAGATCACATAATCCAGTCTTGGTTTCGAACCTTCAATATGTGTTGTTCAAATCTTTTTAGTAGGACTGGGATACCTTTGATCTAAAAAATCAATATAATAATACTTTAATTCTGATCCCAACAGAAGGGTGGATTCAGGGTGGATTTCAGGAACAAAATGTAATAAACTCGAAATTGGTCAAATAAAACTGTATACAAGCCAGACTTGAGATCCGCCTCCTAAAAGGAGAGTTTCAAAAAGCTGGTCTCTCCACAACCGAAGACGAACTAAGTTCTTTAATTGTGTTAACTATTGGACATTTAGCCTTTTTCTGATTTTGAAAAACATAATATTCACATTGTACTTATGAAGAATGTTTATTTGTTTGTTTTTATTTGTCTGTGGGTCAGATGATGGCTTTGACTGTGGATTGTTTTATGTTGCCTTATACTGTCTCTATACGGTCACTTAAAAGTGACCCCATGCTGGCTATTGAACCTGTTCTTTACGTAGCTAGTAGTCATTGTTATATGTAGTCCCATTTATTTGCAATGTTGAAAAGTTTGTATCTTGATCAGGGTGATCCAATCGAATGTTGCTTTGAAAAACTAGCACAAAAGTAAGATTGATTACTAGTTCCTGGATAGCAAAACATGGGATTTCAAAATACAGATCATTCTGATCCAGATTGGACCCTGCAACTACTGAGTTAAAGCCGTTGATAGTTCAATATGGATTTGTATGCTTTAGACCTCCTGTCTCACCATTTATTAAGGTTGGATATAAGGAAAAGCATCTAGTCATAGTTTGTGACTTGACATGTCGATCCCGGAGTTGTGTTTACTACAATGGTGCCTTTCATTGGCAACATTGAAGGTTTCATTCGAATTAGTACTGGTTGTTTTACTATTTGGCTACTATTTAAAAGTACTAAGTACTTTTATCATCTTGCATTTAAAGTTAGCCCTCTACGTATCACACACTCATGTAAGAATACACAGAGCTAGTTGTAATTATATGGCCATGTATAGTATTGTTTTAGAATTATTTAGACTGTTGTACTTTTTCTACTTTTTCTATTTAAGATTCTCATATGTTTATCGTATGCACCTTCCTGTCACAGTAAATTCCTTGTTTGTGTGAACTTATATGGCGAATAAAGCTGATTCTGATTATCTGTTCATAAATATAGGCCTATGCTTAATTAGTGACTGTGGCCTCTGAGTCAGTGTTTCCATAGCATCTGAGTCACTTTTTCCATAGCCTTGCCTACAGCTGTTTAGTGAACATGCATTGAGATTGGTGTCCTGATCAAGCATAGGAATTATTCTCACCTATGCTGATTATTAACGAGTTTATTGCCTGCAACATCAAACAGTCGTCCAATCAGGAAGGAGAAAACCAAAGTGTCCCAGTCCTTACAAAAATAGGTTTTAGACTAGAAGCTACTCAGAAACAAAGGTGGCAGGGTACAAATACAGTCGCTTGGAAACAGAATGAAATTCATATCAATAAAACCAAATATGTGTTTGGTTTGTCCTTTTTCAGATCTGTATGATACAGCACTGGACACATTATAGACGACTAGGTTGAATTAATGAGGTTACTGTCAATACTCATAATTGGACTTCCTGCACATCTGAGAATGCACGGTCGAGCATGATAACAGTACAGTAAGAACAGGCATATAGCAAATGATGCAAGAAATACAATAGGCTACCCAGTGGGTAAGTTGCTATTTATTACGTACATAGATATTATATCCGTTTGTGAAACCTTAGTTCTGTGCAGAGAACACTGTGGGTCATCGTCACAGACATGTTTTAAACGCTAGTGGGCACCCGTAGCATACCATTTCACCTCCCATACAGCAGCGACCATCTGAGGTTGACGTTGCTATGTCTGTTTCATTGAAACGAAAGCATTGCACATTGTTTATTGTGAGTTATAATAATATCTACCAGGTCATAGTTGCGTTGCTGTACTCTTAGCATTTCTACGTTACTAAATTTACACAAGTGATGTCGTGAAGTGTCGTGAAATGTATTTACCCTCGTTTTGCTAACCCGGAAGTTACCCCGTCGTCACATGTTAGACCCAAACTGTTGAGGGCGGAGCGTTATAATATGATCGAGCTGGAATTCTGTCTCCATCAAATTGTCAGCCGTTTGCCGGCGCACCGGCGGGTGCACTAATATTTTAAACCATTAAACTTTAGAATTGCCAGCGAGACGACCTGGGTAAACAACAGTAGCTAGTTAGATGCCTCAGAGAGGCAGGAATGGAAACTTCATCGAGGGCAGTGTTCGCAAGAAGTGGAAATTTGCTGTTGTATCATGGTGTGAACCTAATGGATTACAGGGTGTGCTGTGTACTCTGCTTCGAGTAATACAGCCCTGACCTGAAAATCAGGATAAATTATAATTGCCGTCGGGTCTACAGATATCTAGGTGTATGACGTTGGTAGACAGTAGCTAGTTGCTAACATACTTAGCTGGCTAACACAGCTATGTTACTGTGTAGTTGAGCCAGCCGCGGAGGGCCCTATTCGATTTTGTTTCTGTGTGTTGTCACAACCCCGGCGGCAGTCGTTCGTTCGCGATCCATAGTTGCCACCCTTTTAATAAAACCAGGACTTGTACGTTTAAGGGAACCCATGCAAAATCTGGAGCACAATTGTACAAAAACCCAGGTATGTTTTTTTGTGTGTGTTAAAATCTAGTGTCTTTGTTGTTCCCTTTTCTCCCACCAACAAATATGGCTATCTAGCAATCTTACCAGTTTACCATAGCTAGTTCGCAGTTTTAGCCACGGTAGCATCTAGCTAAGGCTTTCTAGTTACCCAGCCATTGTGTGATGTGTTTTCTAGGCAAGTTTACTCGTGAGGTTTGGAAATCTGGCCTGCTCCTTGGTTTGGTGTCATACACTTTTTTTGTATGACTGCAAACACTGGCTGAGGCATGCAACTAACTGGCTAACTAACAATCTTTGGAACGTCAACACTCAGCGGCCTGCTGTGTCTGAATCTGAACAGCTTTGCTAATGCTTGCAAGCTCGCTACACAACTCGGCCTACTAGCTAATGCTGCTGGTAGTACTAAGCTATATGTGAAGCCTTAATAACTTGCCATCTTGATGAGCAGATTCTAAAACCCTGTCATAAATAACCGCAAATATATTGCCTGTCTGCTACGACATAATAAACTCCTAAGACCATCTCGAATTAATAGTTTTGAAAGCTGAATTATACATTCATCTTTAAGTAAGGATGTAGTAAAGGCCCATAAGTAAATATGTTCGCTTGTCTGTTATGGAATCAAGTTTGCACTTTGTGGGCATGTGAACCTCTGAAATATAGTTTTTTTTAAATGTTGGCTGGCTATGTCTGTCTGATATAAACACCCCACTATTCTGTTGTTAAGCCTGGCCACTCAACAACAGTTAATTTGATGATGGAGGTTAGGCACATTCAGAAACAACTGTACATAAAGTAGGATATGCCCATGTCCGGTTCTTAAGATCTGGAAACGGTTATGCTGAAACAGTGGCCTAACTGTATTGTGGAATTAGAAATGGTGTTGTGCAGCTCCCAATCCACATCTTCTTCCCTTCAGAAATCTGTATCCACCTTGGTGCTTGTGGGGATGGCCCCAGGGCCTGCCCCCTGAGGCCACTGTGTTCATGTGTTTCTTCAAGCTGCTCGCTCTGTGGCACAGAGGCTAATCAGTTGTTCGTAGGTAGAGTCTCAGTGGAGCATGGGTGGGGGCAACGCTTCTCGAGCAGCAGCTCCACACCGTCCTCACCTGCAAAAAGAAAATCATAGCTCTGTCCCTTTACGTGCCCACCTGCAGCACCCTGTTCCTCTTTCTGCTCATTTGATAGAAAAAGAGAAATAAGGGGTAGAAAAAGAGAAATAAGGGGTAGGCTATGTTTTCGATCATATCCGATATTTGTTTGTAGTCTCGTTTTACTGTGAACACTAAGGATATCCCAAAGAAGTTGGTTCCCTGGACTTTTTATTTGAATCAGCTTTAGAACCATTGTATAGACATACGGTTTGAAACTTGTTAGTCCAGATTCCAGTACAGCTAGTTGCACACATCATTCTGTGCATAGTTGGCTGAAAGGTTGATCTGGTTGCTAGTGTGAGCAGGGTTTGAGAGCTTTGCTTCCCACTGTCTGTCCTGAAGTTTACTTGTTGACCCACTCAGGGTTCAATTGCATCGTGAACACCTTTGTCAACATTGTGTTGATAATGTGTCGAAACGTTTTGGGCTTTTCTTCATCTCGGCCCTTCGGTGACTCAAGTATAGGCAAACTCCACATGGGAGCAGCTGTGTGTGCGCATGTAATTCCACTCCACCACACCAAGAAGTAGGCTAATGAACGGAGCCAATGTGCCTTTTTAAACAGATGGCTGCTTTCATAATTCAAAGGAATGGATTTGAGGTAAATGCACTGGAGCACGAGATGGTCTGCTCTGTCCTTTCCTTGAATAGAAGTTTTTGAAGGAGAAGGGATTGTGCGATTAAATCGTTTTAGAAGAGGCAGACAGGTGTTGAATGGTAAATGATGTGAAAAGATAGATTCTGGACTGTGGCCTTTGATTGGGCCTTCCTTATGTCTGCTCATTTTGGGGGTTAATTTACAATCACACCTGCTTCAATTAAATAAGCTCAGGGTTGCTTTGCTTTTTGTGGAGCTTGCATCAGTTTCACCAGGAGACACTGGCGTTCTAGTCAGCCAAGTCATTCCGTTTCTTCTTCTGTAATGGACAGTGTTGTATTCTGTGAGCAGTGTTTTGTTTCCCTCTTTTCCGTGGTGCCAGGAATGGCAGTTCGTTTATTTTCCTGTGTTCATTACAGCAGAAGCTACTAAACTAAGGCCCGGATTATCATCCAGTCTGACTCATGCGCTGCCAGGAAAGGACAGTCCAATAAAACAAATGCTAAACAACGGACCCCCCCTATTCAGTGGCTTTCACAAATACCCAAAGCTGGACCATTTTAGCTAGCTGTGCATGAAGATACTCCTCATAACATGAACACAACATGAATGTTATAATGACCAGTTTAGACCTATCCCAGGGCTGACAAATGATCCATTTATCTCTTTTGAAACAGAGTGATTACCCTTGTACACCAAGTCCTCCTGAAGACTAATGCCTCTCCTCCTATCTCTCCCTCCCCTACGCTCAGTTGTAGGTTGCAGTGCTGCAGATGGAGCCCTGAAAGCAGGTGTGGGCATTCTCGGCGTTGCGCCTGTGTTGACCCGCCACGATGAAGAGCGAGGTGCCGTCTGAGGCCCCAGGCAGACAGGAGAACCTGAAGGGGCCACTGGCCAACCCAGAGCCCATGGAGGCTGCCAAGAGCTTCCCTGCCAACATGGAGGTGATCGGCAAGGCAGGCAGCGAGTTTGCGCCACTGTGCGCAGAGGCCAGACACCGGCCTCTGAGAGACGCCGGGGCTCGCAGAGACTCCGACAGGGGCCTCCCCGGCCGCAAGAAGCGCAAGAGCCAACAGGCGGGGCCCTCGGACTGCGCCCTGAAAGAGGGCCGCATGGGCGACGACTCCCTGGCCCCCCAGCACCACAGGACAGAGCTTCTGGAGGGCCACAGCGAAGACGAGCGCAACCCGGAGTCCTCCTTCAGTGACTGTGCCTCCTCGCCCTCCTCCAGCCTTAGGTTCGGGGACTCGGACACCCTGAGCTCGGAGGAGGAGGGTGTGGCAGGGGCGGCAGGCGGGCAGCAGGCCGCCCTGCAGCACAAGGCTCCCTCCCCCCCTACGGGAGGGGCAGCGGGGGTCGGGCTGCGGCCCGTTCTGGGCCGGACTCGGGGGAGCCGCTCTCACAAGTGGGCGGCGTCGGAGGCGGAGCCGGTGCTGCTGAAGCGGCCGTGCCTGAGCGGGCGCCGGCCGCTGCACAGGAAGCGCTTCGTGAAGGCCGGGCCGGGCGGAGCCCCGCGGACCCAGAAGCAGAAGGAGCGGCTGCTGCTCCAGAGGAAGAAGCGCGAGGTGATCGCCCGCCGGAAGTACGCGCTGCTCCACAGCACCAGCAGCTCCAGTGAGGAGCTGAGCAGCGCCTCGTCCTCGCCCTCCTCCACCGAGGCGGAGGACGAGCTGTACGTGGACGTGAGCAGCACCAGCAGCCAGCCCACCAGCGCAGCCGTGGCCGCAGGTACACCTTTTTTAAATTTTTTTACCTTCTCTCAGAGATTTGTTAAGAGTCGCTATTTTTTCGACGCACGCTCTTTGTTTTTCTGTTTGGATTTGTATTTAGCGACTGCATCCTTTATCCTTCCACAACAGTCCCCACTCACTGTTTGCAACTTAAAACCGGGTCGAAAACGTCCCTTTCACATTGTCGACTAGACCGACTGGACATTACCCAACCTGACATAGAAATACATAGATGACCATCATCCTATCGCGTGTCCAGGATGTGTTGATGGTATATATTCCTCCCCTGAGGCTTTCAGCTCAGTGCTGCTCTGCAGGTGCCAGGATGGAGACAGTAAAAAAGGCCAGCGTTTTCCATTCTGTTGACATAGCTCTTGTGGAATACACACAGGCTAAGCACAACGCTTTGCGGGAATATGCTCCTCCCTTCGTGCACACGCACACACGCTCACACACGCTCACACACACACACACACACACACACACACACACACACACACACACACACACACACACACACACACAGCTCTGCAGCCCCCACCCTCTCTACAGTCTACATTGGAGAGGCTGCTGACTTGGACTGTGCTGAGCTAGAATCCATGGCCAAGCCTGTTAGAATTTTTATAAGCGTACATAGGCTGAAAATGCCTGAAACAAAGAGAGCTCTGTTCAAGAGACATTTCCCCTCCTCTCTTATTCATACGCCTCTTTATAAACATCTGAGGCTGGCTTTCCAGCGTTTACCGTCGATATGCATGCTTTGATGGGATTCTAACGTATGGGCTTTGCTTTGAGATATACACACGAGGGCTGCTCACCAGCTTGAAAGGCCCCATGGCAACATGCACAACCCTCACATATACAGTTTCATTCGGTTTACCGTGTGTGCGCACGAAGCGCCATTCAATTTTCCTGTTACATCTCTCCCACAAAATGTTCCCCATGTCTCAATTATTCCTGTGAAACAATGTCTTGATGCAACCAAGGTTACTGCCTGCTCTCTTTCACCTCTATAGCTCCCCTCAAAGCACCTGTGAGAAAAAAAACAACAAAGGTTTGACAGGCATGGTGGGAATGAAGTCTCCATCTACCACAGAATACGAGTGGTAGCCTTCAACATCTCCCTCCATCAGGCCTGTCTGTAGCTGTCAGTCAGGGCCTGCCTCAGGACTGAACCTGAGCCGGTCGGGGCTCCTGTAGTACATTTACATTTAGTCATTTAGCAGACACTCTTATCCAGAGCGACTTACAGTAAGTACAGGGACATTACCCCGAGGCAAGTAGGGTGAAGTGCCTTGCCCAAGGACACAACGTCATTTTGCACGGCTTGGAATCGAACCAGCAACCTTCTGATTACTAGCCCGATTCCCTAACCGCTCAGCCACCTGACTCCCCTAGTACCCAGTTACCCCCCTCGCTTGTCTTCCTCCCCACAGCCCAGCAACGCAGCACACCTGAGCAACACGGCACCCAATGACACCTTGCTGTGTCCTAAGCCTCACTGCTGGCCCACTGACAAGAAGATATCATGTTTGAGGGGGGGAGGAGGGTGGAGGAAAGAGTCTATATTCTTTTGATTTCTGCCACAGCCACCCTCCTTCCTGGGCCTTGGTTTAATGTCTTCATGTAGCAGAAGCAGTGTTTCCCCACTGACTGCAGGGCCCTGGAGAAGGTCAGTAGGAGAGGCTGTTTGCTGTGCCTTTGCCATGGGAAGTAGGTGGGTGGAGAGTTGTGCTCTAAGCTCCACTGCTGCCTGCATGGAAACAGGGGCTCTCTGAGGGAAAACCATGGCTTTGTTTACAACAGGAGGAGAGGTGGGACACAGCCGGTAGAGCCAACACTCTCATTGGCCAGAGGAGAAGCGTGAGTGTGATGGATACAGAAATACCCAATCGCAGAGCTTAAAAAGGGTCATGGAGTCCATGGAATGATAAGTGACATGCAGCTGGCCGATGTGTCCCTGCTGTCATTTCTGGATTCATTAATCATGATATGAGGATATTTACACTGCGGTAGCATGCTAACATCCTAACGCCAACAAGTTGTAATGCTGGTGTAAGGTTCACAGTAGTTGAAGTGAGAGCCGTTATCAATCTGTAATGCAGTTCAGTGCTATCTCATACTGACCTTGCCTTTTCAAAGTGTAGGGTGGAAACAGGCTGCTCCTTCTGATTCAAGTCGTCTTCACCCTCAGCAATACAAGAGAGCACCAAACCCGACACGACTGTTCACCGTCATACGTACCCAGGGTACATCTTTACGCATCCCATCAGCGGCATATCTGTTTGTGTGTCAACAGCCAGGGAGGGAGGGAGAGCTGGAGGTAGCTAGGCTAGGTGAGGGTGCTAAGCAGCGGGGGCCCAGTAGACCACGAGAATAGAAATGAGCCCGGGGACTTCCACTGTTCTCTAGAGCAACACTCCCACTGCTGACGGCACAAACAACACAGCGCTCCAGTCACGGGAGGCCAACCACACTCGCGTGCATCTTGTTTATTGCGTGATCGATAATCATACCCAGTACTCAATGGCCAAGAGTTGAATCTTTTTAAGAATGTAATTCCCCCCCAACGTTATGGTAAGAATCAGATCAGACTGGCTGAAGGTGTTCGGGCTACAGGAGTCATTTGAAGACCTGGCTGTTCTGTGTAGTGTGAGAGATCACCCGTCCCCTCCTTGTTGCAGTGTTGTGAAACGTTGAGCTTATTGAACACACCCCAGGCCTCTTCCTGACAGAGAGGCAAGGCAGGGCTGCAACCAGAGCAGAGGGCGAGGGGCACTCCCAACCACCAATCAGAGAGCAGATCCACAGATTGCGCTGCGGGGGAAAAAAAGAAAAAGAAAGCGAACAGTTGAAAGCAGCATT